>NC_143563.1:91789354-92092338 GCF_054136105.1 Typopeltis vanoorti | reverse complement strand
AATCCTGGGGACCA
Source organism: Typopeltis vanoorti (assembly GCF_054136105.1). Classification (NCBI taxonomy): domain Eukaryota; kingdom Metazoa; phylum Arthropoda; class Arachnida; order Uropygi; family Thelyphonidae; genus Typopeltis; species Typopeltis vanoorti. The sequence continues at coordinate 92,092,324 of NC_143563.1, read as the reverse complement.
AATCTGAGAACAATAGTCCAAGTGTGGTCTGATCAGGGTCTTATACAATGGAATGATAACCCCTTTATCTCTGCAGGTCAGTGTCCTTCTCATTATTGTGGCAATCCTCTGTGTTACCTTCACCTCCTTTGCAATATGTCCCCTAAACTTCAGGTTTCTATCAATCATCAACCCCAGATCTCTTGTCTCCCCTACTTCCACCAGTATAACTCCTTCCATAGAGTATGCAGCATCCCATCGATGTTTCCCAAACATCAAGACCTTACATTTTGCTGCATTAAACCGACACCCTCACTCATTTGCTCATCTATCTAGCTTATTCAAATCCTCTTGCAGGGCTACCACATCTGCACTATTACTAATAATCCTTCCCAGCTTCGCATCATCCGCAAACAAATGAATATCCCCTTGTAATCCACTGACAATGTCATTGATATAAAGGTTAAACAATATTTCCCAAGGTCCCAGTACTGAGCCATGTGGGACCCCACTTGTAACCCTCTGCCTCCTTGAAAAACTGTCCCACCATACACAACTCTCTGATACTTATCGGACAGCCAATCCTGAATCAAGTTGGCCAATCTGATATCCAGACCCATGTGCTGCAACTTAAATATCAGCTTATCATGTGGCACCCTATCAAATGATTTTGCTAAGTGTAAGAAAATGGAAGTATATGCCTTTCCCTCATCTAATGCTCTTGTAATTTTATTATAAAAGGCTAGCATATTGCTAAAACAAGAGCATCCTTTCACAAATCCATGTTGACTCTCACGGATAACACCATCCCCATCTGCCCATTGCTGTATACGGTCCCTCACTACTTTCTCCAAGATCTTAACAACTACTGATGACACGCAAACTGGCCTATAATTAGACACTTCCAGTCTGCTACCACCCTTATGCAATGGCACTATCTTACCTTCTTTCCCACAACCAGACTCTCATTGAAAAGCCAGGTCAAAGGCACTATCAGTTCCCCAGCACCTTCTCTCAAAACTTGTGGTGAAATACCATCCAGTCCCACAGCTTTACTGACATCCAGAGTACAGTATTTGAAACACACTCTCCTCCTGTACCTCTAAATCTTGAACCTGCCCTATACCTCTAGTATTAAAACTGACTCCTCCAGGATGAAATACTCCAATAAAGTGTTCTTTGAACAATTCCACTATGTCCTCTGCATCAGTCGCTCTATTCCCATTTTTATCTTGCAATATCATTCTTCCACAGTCATTTCTCCTCCCACATTGCTAAAAAATTCCCTAGGATTTTCTTTGGATTTAGGGCCAATCTCCTCTCATATTCCAGTTTTGCCTTCCTTACCATACTAGTCACTCTTCTGGCTTGTGTTTTATTATTATTACCCTAAGATTCCATGAGGTCAAAGACTCATCTAGGAGGTCCTTTTGTTATATACACAGCTCATCATACCATGCCTTAAACACATTCAAATTCTCTGCAGACACCACACTCTCAGGCAAGGCATTCCAATCATTGACAACTCTGCATACAAAAAACCTGCTTCTCACTTCTTTTGTTCACATGCTCCTTATAAAGCTTCCAGGGATGACTTCTTGTACGTCTCTATCACTTTACCCCTCTTCCTCCTATTCACTAAACTCTGTCAATTGTATCTTCTCAACTTTTCCTTATATTTAACATTGCAGAGATTAAAAACTACCTTAGCCAGTCTCCTCTGCAACCTTTCCAACACATCTACATCCTTTTGAAAACTAGGTGACCAAATCTGTGCACAGTTGTTCATGTTTGGCTTAATCAGTGCCTTATACAATGGAACAAGAATCTATTTACTTCTACAAGCAGTGTCCTTTGCACCATAGGTCTATAATTTGATGCTTGAGTTGTCACCTCCCTTATGAAGTGGTACAGTCTTGCCATCCTTCCACCTCTTTGGTACTTGACCTAGTGCAAGATACATATTAAACAAATATGTCAAGGCAGATGCCAACTGCTTGGCACATTCCTTCAAAATATGTGGTGATATATTATCATGTTCCACAATCTTATTAACATCAAGTTTGCTCAATTCCCCATATACCTCTTGATCACTTACAGTCATTCCCTCCTCCTCATCACCAACTACTCTTAAACTCTCCACGATGTCACATTCGCAAGAATGTGACATCATCATCATGAAGAATTCACATTCACAAAAGACCTTCATGAACTGCTCATTAAATATCTCAATATATCTTCTGCAACAGTTGTTCTTATACCATTTTTTTCAATCACTGTCATCCTTCCATAATCATTCTTTTTTTTTTCTGGCTACATATCGAAAGAACTCCCTAGGATTCTTTTTTTAGCTTCATTAGCCAACTGCTGCTCATACGTCACTGTTGCTACCCTTACCAACCAAGTCACCCTCCTTGCCTTTCTTTGTAATCCTCATGGAATTGATTATTATCACACCTCTCATGCTGTCTCCATAATGCCTTTTGCCTCTGTATCACATGCTTAATCTCTTCATTCATCCATTTCACACCTACCTTATTTAACCTACTGACCCTTGGAATACATTTAGACATTGCTTCTACTAGATGGTTCTTGAATATCACTCAAGCTGCACTGATCTCCTTTCCAGCCAACTTCTCATTCTATTGTAATTTCCCTGCAAACCGTCTCCTGAGCCTCTCATAATCAGCATTATAGATGGGTCCTCCATATTCTTGGAATTACTAATCCATCATTCTTGTTGAGATTAGGATGATGATGTTTCAGCATCTCATAAGCTTTCTTCAATTTTCTTGCAAACCAGGTTTTGGTGGAATGTAGGGACTTGGTGCTTTTCAGTTGATTCTGTGACATGTTCAAAGATTGTAGTTAACCAATTGGTATGTGTTCTGGTCAGATACCAATTGATTTTTTTTTTTTTTTTTTTTCCAGAGTACACTGTATGATCAAGAGCGACAGTAGCACTGCCTTTGTCCACCTTGGTAATAATGATGTCTTGGTTATTTCTTAGAGATTTAAGGGCTAATTTTTCAGCTTTGGTTAAATTGCAACTTAGTTGTTTATTATAATTTAGTATATTGGATGTTTCCATCTATAATTGTCTATATTGGAGAGGAGGAATTTTAAACTTTTTTCAATGTGGTAGATGAAGTCAGTTTGTTTACCGACCTTGGTGCCACAGTGTAGTTTAAGCCTTCCTGTTTGCAGAAGCGAGAGTTCTCCATCATTGAGTGTGTTATTTGCTTAATTGTAAGTAAAGTAATTACTCCAACAAGAGTGTTTTGACTTCATAAATTTTACACAGTGAATGCTGACCACCATGTAACCTTGAAAGAAACAATATATGTGGGAAATATATGACTTCTGCATTACTTTAACCTTGGTATCTCTTCTGGGTCTGGCTACTACTGATGATACTTCAATAAAGATTGAAATCTCTTCCCATAAGGCATAGCATTATATACATATGAAAGGGTGTGTGCTTTGCATACGAAGGTAATTGATGTAAAGTCATTAGCCTAGTCATGAAGAGACTTCATGTGCAAACATTGTTTGGTTACTTATTCAAATTAAGTGGATATTGAATCCAACATTCTTTCAAAGCCGAATATAGACACTATAAAAGTTTCTGCGGATCCAAGCATAAGCAAACCTTTCATGACAGGGGCAACTCGTGGTAAAGGTGGAGTAAGCTCTGATCACTTTCCTTAGTATTTCCCATAATGTAATGCACATCTCCTTGCGGACATGTATGATGCTATACATTATGGGGGAGGTCACTACCCAGACCAGTTTCGCCTTTTGTTGAAGTCTCATCAGTGGATAGGTAGACCCAGATGTAAATACCCAGGTTGAAGTGATGCAAAAATTATACTTTACCATACGAGTTGCCAACAGGTGTCATCACAAAAGGCACCAAGAATTACTGAAAATAAAGAACCATTTGGCTCTTTATTTTCAGTAGTTGTTTGCTTACATTTGGGTAAAGATTTAAACAAAGAATATAATTTCTTGGCATCTTTAATTTATGGTATAACCAAGTGAAAAAACTTTCAACAAGTAAGGGTGCTAAATATTGAGTTGAGTGCCCTGTGAGTTGGTGAGTGGCCTGTGGATTGCTCTTTATGAGGATAGATTGAGGGTTTGTAGGTTGATAGGTGAAAAAGAGGGAATATAATAGAAATATTTAAGTTACATAAAGGATTTTATAGGATTAATACAGAGGAAATATTTCAGCATTTGGCTAGGGAGAGCAGGATAAGAGTTCATCCCTGGAAATTATGCATGTGGTTGCTCACAGGGCACTCAGCTCAATATTTAGCACCTTTACTTAGCAAGGGTTTCAGAACTAGATTTTTGCTTGGAGAGTGGTGAATAAATGGAATGGTTGCCAGAGTCAGTTGTGAGCTCTTTATCTGTTAATGAATTAAAGGAGGGATAAGATAGATATTGTGTGGATAGTTGGGGTCTCCAACAATGAGTCTTAGAACTCCATGGAGATGCCCAAGCAATAATAACAATGAATACTCAAGCTTACACCCAAGTGTCCTAATTGTGCCCTCTAAACCCAGTCAAAGCTGACCAGCTTTGGAAGAAGATAACTCCACATATCTTAGGCAGGCTTTTTGTTTATTTATTTTCCAAATTTATTCATGCTGAATGAATTTCTGGATTTCAGAGGCTGATTGTCCATTATTATTATTATTACACGGGCATTGCCACTGAGTCTGAAGACTCTGCAGAATTCCCACTCTATTATTCACAGAATACCTGTCATACTTCTTGAACTCATTCAGTGATAGAATACTTGTGACTGCCTCTCTCATTCACTTATTCATCATTTTCCAAGCAAAAAATCCATGCCTTTGCTAACCATAGTGCTACAAAACTTATTCTATAATCCTGCAAAACTCTTAGTAACTTATATGTTTCTGTTATATCCGATCTTTACCTTCAATTTTTATAACCCAAATTCTCAATCTATACTCATAGGGAGAATTTCACAGACCTCTCACAATCTTGGTCACTTGCTTTTGGATCCTTTCCATACTTCCTCATCCCAAGAAACTCAGGTGACTGAATCATGCTTGTAAGAGCCTAAAAGAAAGGATGCTTGATAGTCCAAAGCATTATAAAGAGAGATAATATCCTTCTCATATGTAGTTGTTGGTGTGTTCTTCAATATCTAAGTTATGAGTCTATTTTGCCAACTTTGGCAGTATACCCTCAGAACTTAAACTCCCTGTCTAACATTATGATCTCCAAATTCCTATTCTCATCAATTTCCTGCATTCCAGTATAATACATAGCATGTAATCTTTTCATCCCAAAGTGCCTTACACTTTCTCCCATTTGATTAGCTGTCATTATCATTCGCCTAGACTGCCAGTATATTTAAATCATCAAGAACTCTACATTATCTTTATTAACAATTGCCCTTCCCAATGAAAACATGATACTGGATATTCCTCTGAATATTCTGGATAAAACTAGATATTCTTCTCAAATCATATTTTATATTGAAATAGTAGCAGTCCAGTAAATAACTTTCCGGAACACAACTGGTCACTTGCCTTCTCCAGGATTCTAATCCTCCTTCTCTGATGTCCATCCATCAGCCATAATCTATATTCATGTCCATATCTATTTACTCTAATTTATGTAACAAAGTTCCATGCGATATTATTAATGTTATTATTTTCTTGACCTCCATAAACTGAAGACTCATCATGGGAGGTCAATGCTAGTCAGTATAAAGTCTGTTGCACCACTCCTTAAACTCATCCACCATTTGTTTTCACCACTCTCTCAAGCAATGCATTCCATGCTCCTACCAGTCTCCATGCAAAAAAAAACACTTCTTACCTTCTTACTCATTACCTCCTTTTGCAACTTCCAGAGATGGCCCCTTGTCTTTGTTCCATCCCTTTATTCTACCATATGAAAAATCTCCCCAGTATTAACTCAATAATAATCCTTCAATAATTTAAATGTCTCAATCATATCCCATTTGTCTTCTATCCACCAAACTCTGCATGCCTTCAGTCTATCCTCATCATCAACACTGTACAATCCTAATATTATTATTATTAAGAGAGACCTTCAGGAAGTTAGGGACTCATCAAGGGAGGCCACCTAATACATGCACTAGCTATCATACTTGTTCTTGAATTCAATCAAGCTGCTTGCACACACAACACCCATGACAATCCATTCCAGTCATGTACCACTCTATGAGAGAAAAATCTAGACCTCACCCACTTCTTAGCGACATTCATTCTCAGCTTCCAAAGATGCTCTTGTCCTTTGCCCACCCTCCATAAAATAAAACAAATTTCCATCAACTGAAATCCTGTATGAACTTTTCAGAAGTTTGTAAGTCTCAATCATGTCACCAGTTTTCCTCCTGTTTGCTAGTGTGTCTACAAATTCTCAATCTGTCTTCATAATCAGTATTCCGCAATCCTGATATCATTTTTAATACTCTCCTTTGCACTCTCTCCACTGTATTGGAATCACAATGGAAACCCAGAGACACCAGACCTGCACACAGTAGTTCAAGTGAAGGCTTATCAAAACTTTGTCAAGAGGCAAAATGACATCCTTATCTTTACATGTCAAAGTTTGTTTCAGCATTGCAATTATCTTTTGCAATGCTGAAATCAAATATCAAATATTTGCAATCATTGATACATGGCCCCTGAACTTCAACTTCCTATCTACTAACACTTCAAGATTCCTAGCCTGATCAGTTTCTTCTAGCATAATCCCACCAACATAATATGACATTGGATATCTAATCACGCTAAAGTGCATGACTTTACATTTACTGACATCCATTTTCCCATGTTCACAATTCCAGCCCATTCATTTCATTCTGCAAGTACTGCATACTAACTGCATTCCTGATTACCCTATCTATCTTTGCATCATCATCATCAGCAAATAGCTGTATGTTACCTGTCAAATCCTTCCCAATGTCATTAATGTACATATCAAATAACAGTGTACCAAGGCCTGATTCTTGGCCCACTGTTACACCACTGTGTTACCTTGAATTTTGCAGAACTCGCATTCCCCGTATACCACTTCTTGATATCTGTTAGTCAGCCATCCTCTTATCCATCTTATTCAATCCAAACCCATATTCTCCAATTTATGCAACAGCCTTCCATGCTATATTCTGTCAAAAGACTTAACAAATTCCAAAAGTATCATGGTGTATCTATTTCCATTGTCTTTCTCAATAGTGACATTATCATAGAAGCAAGTTGCTAAAACACAATCTTCCCTTAGTAAATTCATGCTGTTTATTGTAAAGTAGAAATTCTATGTGAACCCATTTCTGAATGCGAGCCCTAACCAACTTTTTCAAAATCTTCACCACAATTCCTGAAATACTGATTCTTCGATAGTTGGAAACATCGGTTTTTGCAGCACATTTGTGAATTTTAGCGAAGTGGATACTCATTAGTTGAACAACCTCTTCTGCATCTGTCACCCTCACACCATCTGTATTCAGCAAAGATATTCTTTCATATTCATTCTGTATTTTACTTGCAGCATATCAATGGAATTCTTTGAGGGTTATCTTTAGCTTACAGAGCCAGTTTCTTTTCATACTCAGACTTAGCTTTCCATACAACAGTTGAGACTCTTCTGGCCTACTGCCTATAATTTTCATCATAACAGACATCATCCTTATGCACATGGTATTCCTTCCACATCATCCATTTGACTCCTGCCCTATTAATTCTTTGAACTCTCGGGACACATTCTGATATTGCATTATTTAAGTATTTTTTAAATACTTCCCATGCACTGTTGATATTCTTCCCATCCAGCAACTGATACCCTTGCACTGAACTCAGTATACTCATCAGTTGGTCATAATTTCCTGCTTTGTAGCTCAGCATTACATTGTCTGAATTGAGCATTCATAAATTAGCCACTTCCCCAGTGAGTAACTGCATGATTACTCTCACCAAATGGAGGCAGAATATGTACCTCTTTAATTTAAAACACCCTCTGACATTATAATCAAATCAAACACTCTTTCACCTCGAGTTCTTTCTGTCACATTCTGCTAATATCGTTTTTGTTATCTGTCTCTGTACTTGATTACTAAATACCTTAAGGAAGGTATTTTCTACGAGAATTACTGTCTCTATACTCTCGTCAAGATTACTTCATCCACTTTATCACAGATGTGAGCAAAGAAATCCAGATGTTGTCTGATCAAAGCTTTATACAATATGACCACCATCCTTTTATTTCTCATGGTCAGTGTTCTTCTCAGTATTACAGCAATTCTCTGAAATGTCTTTGCATCTTTTGCAATATGTCTGCAGAACTTCAAATTTCTTTCAGCAATCACCCTAAGATAGCTTACTTCCTCTACTTCTTCTAGAATAATTTCACCAAATGATTATGAAGCAACCCCATCTGGTGGATCCCAAATTTCAAAACATTACATTTAGCTGCATTAAACTGATATTCCCATTCATTTGCCTACCTCTCCAGTTTATTCAAATCCTCTTGAAGAGCTAAAATATCAACACTATTACCAATAACCCTCCCGAGTTTCACATCATTTCCAAACAACTCATTATCTCTCTGTAGTCCTGTGACAGTATCATTAATATAAAGATTGTACAGTAATGGTCCCAGTACTGAGCCTTGTGGAACTCCACTCTGATATCTATCAGAAAACCAGTTACCATTCTACTAACCTGATATCTAAACCAATATGTTGCAACTTAAAAATGAACTCGTCACTTGTCAACCCTGTCAAATGCTTTTGCAAAATCCAAACAAATGACAGTGTATGCCTTACCCTCATCCACTATTGTAAAAGGCAACCAAGATTACTAAAACAAGAGAATCCTTTAACAAATTCATGCTGGTCTCTCACTCTACAGGAATCTGTTCCATTGCAAAACTTTCATTAAACAACCAGGTTAATGGCATGGTCTGTTCCACAACACGTTCCCTTAAAACATGTGGTAAAATTCCATCAAGTCCTACTAATATTCACTGTACTCAGTATTCAGAATGCATCCTCTTCATTCACTTCTAACACTTCACCATTCCTTATCCCTTCTAGGAATAAAGCCTGATGTACCAGGATGGAACACTATAATAAAGTGATTAAATAGCTCAATTATGTCATCTGCATTGGGCACCTGATTCCCATCTCCATCCATCAAAGAATCCCATGTAATTCCACATAACTTCTTTCTGCCTTGATACCTCTACATGCCTATTCATCCTCCGAGTCCAGACTGAATGGTCACTCTCACCAACTGGAGGGCAAATATGACATCTCAATCACAATCAGATCCTCTGATGTTATGACCAAATCCAAAACTCTTAATCCTTGTATTCCCTCCACCGCATCCTGGCCTAAGATCATTGTCCCTCAAGAAATCTAAAAATTCAATTTTCTCAGTTGTGCATGCTGCCTTCTCTGCTCAGTTGCTTAATAGACAAAAATACTATTAGTAGATGGCATGGTCTAGATGGTGGATTGTGTAGTATGTATATGGTGGAGAAGAGTGCCTTTCTGCAATGTGCTCGATTTCAATTCAGTTGTCATGTAATACTAGTAATATAATAATTTTTAAGGTATACAACCATGTGTTTCTTAAGATTTCATATATTAGCAAGATGATAACCAAAGTTCCATATTCCTTTTTCATTCATGTTGAGTGACTTTTACTTTGTGTACTACATATTAAAAGAATGCACAGATGTATGCACAGTACTATTCCTCAATACCTGACAGAAGTTGATGGAAACTGTATGCCTGCACCTAGTGGCAGTCTGTGAAGCTTTAAGTGGGGGTGCTGCCTATACAAAATAATTTTTAAAAAATATTTTTTTCCTAATTAGTAACCAATTTATTAATAAATAAATCTGTACACTTATTTATTAATAAATTGGTTACTGATTAGGAAAAACATAATTTTTTTAAAATTATTTTGTATAGGCAGCATCCCCATTTAAAACTTCACGGGCCGCCACTGCCTGCACCATTACAAAGCCAGATAGCTTAAGAACATTTTGGTCATTCCTCTATGAACAAGAGAAATATAGATAAATATATAATTCAAATATAATGCATAATATATGTAGCACAGATTTATTATAATAATAATAATAATTATTATTATTATTATTATTATTATTATTATGTGACACCTCCAGGGAGTCCAAAGACTCATTGAGGGAGAGTGTGCCAACAACATCGAACGATTGATCTCCTTCCAACTACTAACCACGCTCAAACTTGCTTAACTTTTTTGTGAGCCATTAGTGGTAGAGGCTCTACCAATTGACCAACCTTTGATTTATTTCACTTAATGCATGTGTCTTTTATTGTATTAATCTGACATTTTTTAAGTGCCACTTTCAGTTAATGTAAAAAAAGGAGAAATGTAATTCTGCAGCTTCAAGCTCCATAGCCATAAATGCAGCAGTTGCTTACTGTCCATCTGCTTCTCTCCATTTGAGCCATAATTCTCTCTCCCCATCCTCACACAAGATTGCTGTACCATGTGACTGCAGCTTAAAAGTGTACTCCCAACAAAAGTTCACCCTTCTAGCATTTTAGTTCCCCCTAATGCTTGAAATTTAGTGTTAGTAACTAAAATTTTGCATGGAAATATTACTTAGGCTCCATAAATGAGCTAAAAATCCACTTTTCACATGCCAACACTGAAGGTTTCCTAGTCAGTTAATTTATTTTTTTTTTTTTTGTTCCAAGTAGAAGAGGTTGTAAACCTCTTGTTTAATAATGGGCACTATAATTCATCATCTACCTAAAGACATTCACACAATATTTGTACTACAACCTGTTGTTTGGAGGTTGGATAATACATTGCTTCATAGCCTTAGTTATTTTGGCTGTAATTTCAAAATAACCACAACAACTCTATGCACTATGCCAACCAGCCACTACATCTGGTTGACCAAGTGAATTGGTATCGCTTGTTGATCATTCTAAATAACACAGTTTTTACGGTTTGCTATGATGTTTGTGGATCCTAAAAATCAAAACTTCCTGCATGAAGGGTACATTCAAGAAAAATGATAACAATATATTAATTTATTTGCAGGTAATCTTGTTAACAACTCTTGGGCTGGTGAGTTGGGATCTAGTTATAGTAAAAGCTATAGTGGGGGTCCACTAAAGGGTGGAAACAGCAGTAGTAGCAGTGCTGGAAGCAGATTTTCTCAAGGAAGACCTTATGGAGGTGAGCTTGCTCATTAAATAATAGTATAAAAAGTTTTTTTTTTATAATCAGGCATGACATTCATGATATTCATATCATTAAAATTTCAAGTCATAGGAAATATAGCAGTGTGATTTTTTCTTAATGATTTCATATCAGTTGGAATCTGCACATTGAATAATGATAATGAAGAATTCAGTCATCACTTCACAGTTCAATCTCATACCTTCAGAATACTCCTCCACATGGGACTCCTGATTGTGAAATGTCATCACTAGGATCCAACAACCTGTTACTGCTGTGCAACTAGCAAACCTCTGGAAAGGGGGATTCTGATAGTTTTGCATTACTTTGGCCCCTGTTTTGGAAAGACAGGTGGTCTTTGCATGGTCCAGCTAAGAATATTTGGCTAGTAGGCTTTCTACAGGAGTCAACAGGATACAAGACTTGGTACAACATGTGTACCAAGTCTTGTATCCTGTTGGGTCTGGGAACAGGGCCCAAGACTTGCTATAGTGTTGGCATAGCATCCAGGGTAACTCTGGAGTTGCATTTCCAAGCACAGTTATTGCTTGCCACATAGTGGATATCTGTGGTGAATGGGGATCTCTGCCACTGAACCAAAAAATTCCTTTGAGCACGAATCCATCTTGAAATTTTCCAGGAGCCTCAAAATGCCCCAACCAAGTGCAAATTTCATAAATATATCATCTGACAACATAAAGAAATAAAAGACATCTGACACACATAAATATACCAGCTTTTCTTATCCTCCATGCAACTTGTAAAAAAAAAATAGTGAAATGTCATCCTTCTGTATTCAAAAAGGTTTAGTTTAGAAGAAAATACTACATTCTTGTGACATTCTTGTTGAAATATCATAACAGAAAACTATCATAACATCAATGGGAATATTACTAATTATGGTAACACCTTGTCACCCATTTTGATATCACATCTAGAATAGTGTTCTAGATGAGGAGATACGTTTGGAGCTTAAAGGAGTGACAGGTAAGAGGTGCATTCTGATATGTGGGGATGATCATGTGGTTACATACAGGAATATCATTCTTACTCTTGATACACCCAAACCTCCAACATCAGTAAAAGCAGGATATCCCAACTCTCTTGTTAGGCTTTTTAATCCATTAAGATGCTTTAAATGTCAGAAATGTGGGCATGCCCATACTGCCTGTTATGACTCCACCATCTGTGCCCGTTGTGGTAGTAAAGAGCATGATAATACATTCTGCTCTGCAAAGAAATCTATATGTGCCAACTGAGGGAGATTATCCAGCCTATTCCATGCATATCAAAGATTGAAGGATGAAAAAGAAATACAAAAGATAAAAACTGAATAAAATATATCAAGATGAAAAGAGGAAGCTAGCCACTCAACACCTGTCCTGAAATCCTCATCTGAGAAAGTAGCAATGTTAAGAAAATATCACAAGTGTATGCAGTCACAGTGGAATATATGTCTATTCCACCATCCCTCAATTTCAGCATACTTGAACATTATGAACATATGCTTCAAAGAGACGCTTCTTTTTGGAGTGTATTAGTTGTCCAACCTATTAGTCTCACTCTTGAAACAAATCCCAAAATGATCCTTATCGATGAAAATCCACTTGTCTGTGAAAATCATGGCAAGGGCATCACTGAAAGAAAAGCTACCAGACACCCACTGAATGTAAATTAAACAAAGGTGATTCCAACACATCAGATGATGTATCAAACATTTTACAGAGGAAGAGATGAACACTGGCTATCCATTCTTCCCAAAATCAGTTTACAAACACAAACTAAACAAATCTTTCAATCTCCTAGAAAATGGATGTCTACAAAGCCAAAAAAATCAGAAAATTCTTACAGTGAAACTGTTATGGATTCCACAAAAATATTGATGATATCAAGATTATGCAGGAAACACAAACCTATCTGTTTCTGTCTGGTAGCTTTTCTTTCAGTGTTAATCTGGTAATTACTCCTTACGAACTTATACATTTCGATCATGTCTCCCCCTCTTCCTTTTATTCACTAGGCTCTGTAATTTGCATTCTCTCAATCTCTTCTCATATTCCACATTCTAGAGACGAGAAACCAATTTAGTCAATCATCTCTGGACCCTCTAACATCTCATCATCCTTTGAAAAACCTGGAAACCAAATCTGTGCACAGTAATCCATATGTGGCCTTATCAAAGTATTGTACAGTGGAATCAAAACATTCTCACTTCTACATGTCAATGTTCTCCACATCATTCCCATGATCTGCTCTGTCCTCACAATTTTGGCAAAATGTCCAAGAAATTTCAAGTCTCCACAACCACCCCATTAGCTGTTTGCATTTAGCAATAAAAAGGGGTGAAGTTGAAGTCTCTGATATTAAAAATTCAATTAAAAAATTTAATAAGAAATTTAAAATTCTTCTATTTAAATATATTATTTAGCTATTTATTTTTTACTGCCTTGTGTACTGCTGTAACTGCTTTGTGCACAGTATGACCTTTGCTGTCATAAACCAATCAACAAAGTAATTTTTAGAAGAAATTATGAATATAGTAGATATATAAATCCAGCTTCAGAGTAACACTTATGAGCATCATTATGTAAAACACAGCAGTGTAGTAGTCATATGTTGCTTTATGAAACTAGACTAATGCAACATTCTGTTCATTGTATGTTCCATAAATACTTATTGCCCTACAACTGTGGTGAATGCTCTGCTATAAAGTGCAAACCATGCAGTGTTTTAAAGATGAAACAAAGACTGCCATTCTGAAACATCTTTGCATTTTACTGTTATTGGCAGGGAAAGCTAAGGGGAGAGAAAAGAGAGAGAGCCAAGATGCAGAAAAAGAGATTATGTGATATGATCAAGACATACCATACTTGTTGAAAGGAGCTAACAGGATGCATATTGGAGGGATTTTTTCAAAGGGTGAATCATAAGGGTGGGATTTTTTTTTTTTTTTGCATTTCTTTCTTACTCTTTTTGCAAGAATTATTGTGGTAAAGCTTTAAAATGGGCATACATGTAATAAAGAAAAACCAGTTTCTGAATGGGTAAAATGTGGCATCTGCCTCTACACAACTAAACATAGTAGTATGAACTGATCTTCATCCCTTGAAGTAAAGTCAGTCAGGTAAATGTTTACATCATAGTAACATGATGTAAACATTCTGTATCAAATGGTATAGTTCATATGTGAGATATCTGATAACATTTTCTATACTCCCCTCTTTTTAATTTTGAAAAGGACATTTAGATGAACAAATCTTAGATGCAACTTTATGATAACATCAACTATTTCGCTTAGGATATTTTTGAAAGCATAAGTTAAATTCCTTTTGTGTTTTAGATATATTGTTGAATTATTGATATATGTTAAAATTTTTAATACAAAAAGGTGACATTTTAATACAAAAAAGTTACATTTCCAGCAGTCACTCTTCTTGAAGATTTTGTTTAAACTTTAAATGTCTCAATTTAATTAAACTACTAAGTACCAGTCAGCCATGCATTTAAAAAATTGAACAAATTGTGAATTTCTAGACATTTGAGAAATTGTTCACGAGATAGCAAATTATTGGGACTGGAGCATGACATTTAACCTGAGGTCAACATTGACTCAAGTGTAAAAAAAAATATACAGTAAAAAGTTTCCATCGTTAAGAAGATTGCTGGCTTTTATAAGTGGCACCATAAAGCAATCACTTCTCTGTTTCATCTACAAATCACTGGCATGCATATCATGCAATAGCAATGTTTTTTTTTATCCCACTCATTAAAAGTTGTGAACCTATCATATATTAGTACCATGGATGGGCAAGGGTTAAACACTCCAGAAACTCTCCTTTAAAGACTAAACACAAAACTTTTTCTAGCCATTTCAAGTCTCCAATAAGCAAGATGAGTTTCACACCGGACAATTTACCTGCTATTCAAAGACCTTCAGGCCACAAGCCATGGTCTTCTGCTCTGAAGAGCAAAATCACTATCCTTTTGGCCATTCAAGCCATCTTCTTCACCATTGGCTGAGTTTTAGATTAACTGAAATATGTAGGTGAAGGGCCAATATTGTTATCATTTTTAATACATTTAAAATTCTGAGCAATAAATACAAAATGTTATATTCAGGCAATGACAATCAAGGAAAAGAAGGAGTAGCCATAGTATTCAACACAAAATACGAGGCTAATCTTCTTGAATGGCAGTCAGTCTCAAGTAGAGTAATGTGGGCAAATATGAGAATGGGGAACTGGACAATGAGACTTATTTGTGCCTATGGTCCCATAGAAGGTTCTACTAAGGTAGAAGTGGAGGAATTTTTTGAGGCTTTAGAAAAAGCAACTGACACAGTGAAAAATGAAAAGTTGATCCTTGTTGGGGATCTAAATAGCAGAGTAGGAAATGATTGTGAGACATAGAAAAATATTTTGGGAAAATTTGGAGAAAAGAGCAAAACTAATAATAATGGCAAATATCTGTTGGATTTCTGCTCAGGACATGGACTGGTTATTACTAACACCATGTTCCAACATAAAAATGTGCACAAATTCACAGGGAGAGAAGAGGCTAGGAATAAGAAAAGTCTCATTGACTATGTTATTGTTGATAGTGATGTTTTCTCCCTGGTGCAGGACACCAGAGTGTACAGAGGATTTGAAATTGGAAGTGATCACTATTTAGTCTTGAGCAGGATAAAATTGAATTTCATATTGAAAAGAATAACAACATGTAAGAATGTTTTAAAGCGAATACAAGTTGAGCAACTCTCAGATGTGAACTGTAGACTAAAATACACAAAGATTATTCAAGAAAAAATGAAAGAGTTTGAGAACAGGAATCAAACCTTGGAGATTCAATGGCAAACTCTGAAGAAAACATTGATTGATTCTGCCAGAGAGGCATGTGGTGAGGTTGTCTGTAAGGATAAAAAAATCAGAACTCCCTGGTGGACACAGGAAGTTAAAGAGGCAGTGAAGGAAAAGAAGAAAGCATATCAAAAGTTCCTGTCAAATAAGTCAGCTTGTGCTCTTAGAGAATATAGAGACAAATGCAAGAAAGCTAAACAGTGTGTAAAACTAGCTAAACAAAAGTCATGGGAGGACTTTGGCAAGAATATAGAAAATAAATATCAAGAAGGTGGCAAAATATTCTGGAGGTTGTTGAAGAAGCTTACGAATGGAAGAAAGAGTGCTGTGAAAGGAATTAGAGATGATAAAGGTGATATGAAAACGGGAGAAAAAGATATCCTTGAAGTATGGAGTAATTACTTTGAAAAACTGCTAAATGAAACAAGCAGTGATGACAGCACAGTGGTAAAAAACACTGACCAGGCATACAGTCAGGAATACATATCCATACTTGAAGTAGAAAAAGCCATCAAAGGCTTGAAATGTGAAAGGCAGCAGGAGTAGATGATATTCGACCAGAAATGCTGAAGTATGGTGGTATAAGAGCCTTACATTGGCTGCACTGCATAGTTCAGAAAGCCTGGACAGAGGGACGAATTCCCTGATGATTGGAGTAGAGCTCTCATAGTACCCATATATAAAAAGGGAAATAAAACTGCATGTGAGAATTACAGAGGTATTTCCCTACTGAGTGTTCCTTTCAAGATCTATGCAAGTATACTTGAGAAACGGTTGAGAAGAATTGTGGAAGAAAAGCTTGGTGAAGAACAACCTGGATTCGGGCCAAATAGAGTCTGTCAGGATCAGATCTTCCCTTTACGACAAATAGTGGAGAAAGCATGGGAATATAACAAAGATCTGTATTTAAGTTTTGTTGATCTGGAAAAGGCATATGACAAGGTGGCAAGAGAGAAGCTATTCAATACGCTGCAGTTATATGGTGTCAATGGGGCATTATATCAAGCAATACAATACTTAGTCTTTATTTGAGTTGTAAGTCAGCAGTTAGAATTGAAGGAAGTACAGGAAGATGTTTAATGTTAAATCTGGTGTGAGACAAGGATGTACATTATCCCCTCTGTTATTCATTATCTATATGGATCACATTATGAAGGAAAGTGGTATTAAACATGATATTAAAATTGGAGATGTTAATGTCAGCTCTTTGCTTTATGCAGATGATGTCATACTTCTAAATAAATCTGCTACAAGTCTGCAAGATTCTCTGACTAAATTGAATAGCTGTTGTAATAGATATGGTATGAAGGTCAGCAATAAAAAGACAAAGACAATGAAAATAGGCAGAATCATTGAAAATGTGAACTGTGTTGTGAATGGAGAACCTGTGGAAGAAGTAAAACATTTCAGCTATTTTGGCACGATTTTTACTGAAGATGGTAAATTAAATATAGAAATAGACAACAGAATCAGCAAAGCTGATATGGCGGGAAGTCAAATGAATAAATTCATATGGAATAAGAGAGAAATTAGTCAGAACACTAAATTAGCTGTATACAAGACAGTGTTCAAACCAGTTTTAATTTATGGATCTGAGAGCTGGTTCAGAAGTAAAACACTTGACCAAAGACTAGAGACCACAGATATGAGAGTCCTGAGAAAGATTATAGAGTCCTGAGAAAGATTATAGGTGTGAACAGATGGCTTCAATGGCAATATCATATTAAAAACGAGGATATTAGGAAAGAACTTAACATTGTCAGCATCCAGGAATGCATTAGCAGAGCTAATCTCAGGTGGTATGGTCACTTCAACAGAATGGGCGAAGAAAGATTAGCAAAACAAGTGTTCTCTGCCAGGTTGGCAGCAAAACGACCCAGAGGAAGACCAATATATAGATGGATTGATATGGTACAAAGTGCTTTAGACGATAGAAATATAAGATCTGATAATGTTGGAGTTCTTGACAAGTAACAGACTGATTTGGAAGAAAATTGTAGATAGGAAATTAATAATAATGTAATTTTTTTCATGTAGTACTATCATATCCTGTACACCCCTTGAGGATACATGGCAGGAATTTGATGATGATGATGATTAAAATTTTCTATCCTCTTCAGTTGTGCTTGGCTAAATTAAAAATTTCTGTTCTGTTCTTTTCTGGCTTAGCTAATTGCTTAGTTATTTATTCAACCAATATTGTATGGACTTTTGCTATCAGTTATGACAGAATAGGATGATTATTTGTTATTCCTCTTTTAAACTGATGTTCAATTTATCAATTTTAATGTATAGATTTGACTGAGACTGGATTAGTTCAGCCATAATAGAAAATGATTTTTTTTTTTTTTTTTTTTTTTATCTAGAAGCATAAACAGAAGGTTGCATTGTGAGATATCTTATTCCATTAAAAATGACATTGATAACAAAAATAAAGTAATAGCAATTCTTCAAATCAAATATACAGTAAATTACATGACTTCATAATACCTGACTTTTGCAAACTCTGGGCCACACAACTAATCTTAAACCCATATTTCATGTCCATAATTTGAAGTTTTACCAATTATCTCAAAAACAAATCCCTACTTAATATCTAAAAAGAACAAAACTTGATCATTGCCTATGTCTATATATTTGCATTTTGATCTAATAAAAATGCATGCCCTAAGGCTAGTCAGTATTATGTCTGTTATGTTATGTCATGTGTTCTCTGACATGCTTAACAGAATGAAAAATCAGTTTTGGGGGAAATAAACTGCCACCTGCATATGATTAGTTTAACTCATCTTCAGATGAAAAGCCCTTATAAAGGTTCCTTTGCATCTTAGACAAGATTTAAATCCCTATCTTTCCAATCAAACAGCAGATGTCGCAATGCTTTCATGACTATGAAAGCATACTGTTAGAGCTGCTGTTATCATACTTTGCATAATTAGAAATTAGCATCACATGAATGCAATCTAGATTTTTTTTAAAAAAGCCTAGAACCTATTACTTATTACTCATACTCATGCTTATTACAATAAGGTGATGGCTTCATTGGAGAGAGGAGAGGGATACACAGTAGTATACTTAGCTTTTGCAAAGGCTTTTGATAGATTACCACATGATAAATTGATAGTCATACTAGAGTGAATGGGATAGCAGATTAGTGCATTGGATCAGAGATTGGCTATCTTATAGGTATCAAGCAATTCGTGTATGGTGAGCAATATAACGGAAGATGAAGGTATGCCTCAGGGGTCTGTTTTAGTGCGATTTCTGTTTAACTTGTATGTTAATGATAATGATATTGTCAAAGATTTGGATGGAGATATTCAGTTGTTTGCAGATCATGCAAAGGTGGCATAAACTATGAAGAGTAGAGTAGATGTTGTGGCCTTACTAGAAGACTTAAATAGATTTAGTGAGTGGGGATACCAGTTCAATGTTGCGAAATGTAAGGTTTTAAAATTTGGAACACAAAGATGGGATGTAGAATTTACTCTTGGTAGGGATATACTGTTGGAGGTGGAGGAAATAAGAGATCTTGGGTGATGGTGGATAAGGATCTGAAATTTAGAGGACATACTGCCAAAATTGTGATGACAACACTGGGAATAATACAGAGGAGACTAACTTGTGGAAGTAAGGAGATTTTTTTCCATTGTATAAGGTTCTGATTAGGTCACAGCTGGACTCCTGCAAACAGATTTGTCACCTGGTTTTCAAAAGGACAAAGAGATGTTGGAAAGGGTCTAGAAGCTACTGACTAAAGTAATTTCTGATTTCTAGAATGTCAAGAGGAAAGGTTGAGAAGATGCAGTCTACAGATCAAGGGAGAAGAGGTCATCCCTGGTAGCTGTATAAGGAGGGTGTGAACAAGGGAGTGAGAAGCAGGTTTTTTGCTTGCAGTGCTGTGAATGATTGGAATGCCTTGCCTGAGAGTGTAGCATATATAGAGAATTTGAGTGTGTTTAAGGTGCAGTATGATGAGCTGTGTGTATGACAAAAGAACCTTCTAGATGAGGTCTTAGGTTAATAATAATAATCTAAAAGAGCTCTAGTTTTTTTTTTTGGTGATTTGGTAATAATACATTTGAATTTATAAAAATAGCAACAGTCAATCATCATGGATAAATAAATTTAAAAAAATCATCTCACATCATTTTCCTAAACAGAATTCTGTATTTCGTGTGCATGTGGGAAAAGCTTGCACTCATCTTGCAAAACTCATTTTGTGTCAACCAGTTATAAACCACTAGTATTCAGAATGCAGTAGTCAGTTTAGCATACAAAACTACAACCATACTTTTGTAAGCCCTGATTAAGTTTGGTTTACATTGTAATTTTCGTGTGCTTTCTGAGATAATTTGAAACATTATATAAGTGATCTTTTATTATAAAAGATAACATTAAAAATGCATTATCCATACTGAATTTTTGACATCTTACCATTTGGCCAGAGGTGTATTTTATTATACCATTTAACTATTACAATGAGTATTCCTTCTGAAGAAACTCATGCAATGATAACTCCCTCTTTTTCATAGTCTTAAAAAAATGTGATGCACTCCTCTATTTATTTAAATAATCAAAATGCATGCATGTGTGTGTGTGTGTGTATGTATGTATTAGGTCATATAATAGATCATATTTAAATGGACATCCTTTCATTTCTTATATTTAAATTTAGGACGTTATAAAAGCAGCAGTGGACGAGGATCACAGGAACCTTACAGGAGATGAAATGAAATGCATATATACAAATATATATATATTGCTTCTTTTTTTTAATTTTTTTTAAGGTAAGTTGCATATTTTTAGAAAACTTAATTATTTCTCATGTTGAGGTTTTCTCAAAAAATAATATAAAACAGGAATGAAAATAAATAAAAAATAAGATATTAAAAAGTACATCAATGACACAATATTATTATTATTATTTTATGGCATCTCCATGGAGTTCGGAGAGTCATTGTGGGAGATCCAAATTAACCATTATACACACAAATCCTACTACACCTCTCCTTGAATCCATTCACCATCAGGGTGAATGGGTTCGCAACCAATTTTGGCAATCCATTCCACTCACTCACCCCTCTCTATGCAAAAAATCTTGTCCACACACCCCTCCTAAACACACTCTTACACAACTTCTATGGACGGCCTCTAGTTCTCTGACTATTTGTCATATATTGAAAAATTTTACTTGCATCAATTGTATAAAATCTATTTAATATCTTAAAAGTTTTTATCATGTCCCCTCTTTTCTGCCTGTCAACTAAACTTTGTAACCTACAACCTATTCTCATTCCACAGACCTGTCACCATCTTGGTCACTTGTCTCTAAATCCTCTCTACCACCTCCTGGTCACCAAGAAACCCAAGTGCCAAATTTGTGCAAAGTAATCAAGATGTGACTGAATCATAGCCTTATAAAGAAGGATAATAACTTCCTTATCTTTACTTGTTAGCATGTTTTTCAACATCCAGCTATTTTTACTAATTTTTGCCATATGCCCTCGGAATTTCAACTCTTTGTCCACCATTCTCACCAAGTCCCTAGCCTCATTAACTTCTTGTAATCCAATACCATCAATATGATACACCATATGCAACCTTTTCAACCCGAAGTGCATAACCTTACATTTTGCAACATTAAATTGACAATCGTTATCCATTGCCCACAATGCCAATTTATTTAAATCATCCTGCAGGATATGTACATCACCTTTATCAACTATTGCTCTCCCCAGTTTTGCATCATCAGCAAAACACCGAATATCCCTTCTTAAATAATCTTACCCTATGTCATTGATATACAAGTTAAACAGTGGCTCCTGAGGTACTCCACTAGTCACCATCATTCTTCTAGATTCCATTCCACCATATACCACTGTCTGGTGTCTGTCTATCAGCCACCCTCCCCTAAGCATGCTACTAGCCTCATATCCATTCCCATTTGCTCCAGTTTTTGTAATAATTTTCCATGTGGTATTCTGTCAAATGCCTTTCCAAAGTTCAGCAATATCATGATATAGCCACTTTATTCAATTCTGTCACCTTATTATAAAATGTGAATACATTTCTAGGACAGGACCTACCTTTTACAAAGCCATGCTGCCCACTGTAGAGTATCACATCCTTATCTACCCAATGTTGGATTTTACCTTTCACCAACTTTTTCAATACTTTAACAACCACTCCTGATATATTAATTTTTCTGTACTTTGCTACCTCTGTCTTGGAGCCACCTTTATATGTTTACAATGATACTATCTTACCCTCTTTCTACTCCCTTGGAACACTACCAGAGCTGAGACTCGGATTAAATAACAATGCCAGTTCTCTTGTGCATTCATGTCGTACACAGGCTGATATGCCATCCAGTCCCACTGCTGTGTTCACATTCATATTTTTGAATATGATGAACACCTCTTGTTCATTTACTTCAATGTTGGTATGCTTCTCTGTAACATCAGCAACTGTAAAATCACCACCTGGATGATACACCTTTCCAAAATTATTGCTCAGTAACACAACTATTTCTTTTGGTTCAGTCACCTTTCTACCATGAGCATTGTTTAGAGCAGTGATCGCCAAAGGGGTTGATATGACATTGTTAGGGGTCGATTCGGGCTCAGGGGTTGACAGAAAAATATAAGACATCATTGTATGGTTAATATTTAATTCGGTTAACTTGGATTACCTCCGTGACAAAAGACATGGAGGTAACGACAGCACAATTAAGAGTGAATAGTGGGATCAGTACCTCCATCTTACAGGTCCATGAATAGGACCTGTAAGATGGAGTAAGGTCATGAAAATAGTTACTGAGGAAATCAAGTAGGCCAAAATGATGTATTTACCAATAAATGGATGTTGGTGGTTCCTGCCGGTCGGCGCAAGATTGCAACACGTGCGTGGTTCTTATTTACTGATACTTACAAGTATTCGATCCCAGTCTCATTTTTGCGCACATCGACATACAAGTGAGCGTTAATGTTCTAAAATTCATCAACATACATATTATAATTCAATCGTTATTCATTCACGAACTAAACTTCTCTATGTTGTAGAGTTGAGCAGCGCTGGTAGTAATACCAGTGATATTAATACAAGTAGTTTATTAATATCACTAGTAATACCAGTGATAGTAATAGTAATATAATAATATATACTATATTATACATACAATAAACACTGTAACTATAAAATAAACAATCTAAAAACTCACATAAGCATCTTTTTTTTTGCTTGTCCTATTATAATTACGTAATAGTAAAATATAGGGGGTCGATAAAAAGTCAAGAAACACTTAAAGGGGTCGATGGGCAAATGACTTTGGCGACCCCTGGTTTAGAGTCATCCTACTATAGTCATTTTTCCTCTTACTTGCTACATAATGAAAAAACCCTTTTGGGTTTACTTTGGCCTATTTGGCAAATTCTCTCTCATAGTCTGATTTGGCCTTCCTTACCATATTAATCACCCTTCTTGCTTGCACTTTTGTACTGCTCATGTGTATGCTGATCACTTTTTTCTTTATATTTCTTCCACAATGTTTTCTTATTTTGCAGCTCTTGCTTTATAGCCCTACTCATCTACTTAATTTCAACTTGGTTTATCCTCCCGACCTTGGGTATGTAGTCTGATACTGCTACTCTCAAGCAATCTCTGACACTTGCCATGTGCTATTGACGTTCTTTCCTTGTAGCTTCTCAAGCCATGGCACTTTTCCAAGATGACTCCTGAGTCTCTCATAATCACCAGCCTTATAGTTGAACATAAACCTCTTCTCAACAGAGAACTCCACATGTTTGGCAACTTCCCAGAACAAGACTGCATGGTCATGCTCCCCAATTGGAGGCAGAGTGTCTACCTTGGCTATGGATACATCTTCTGATGTGTTATCAGATTCAACACCCTCAAACCGCCTCGTTTCCTTTATAACATGTTTCATGTAATTATCCCTTTGCAACTGTATAAATTCCACTTCCATCTTGTCATGCCCCCTTTCCTCCCTCCAGTCTATGTCCCCATAGTTAAAGTCTCTCATAATAATTGTACAGCCTACACTTATTGTGCTAATCTTCTGATACATGGCATCTTCCTGTGGATCATCCGCTGGTCTATAGCAGCACCCAATAATATATTTTGCCCTATTTGCTTCTATCTCACACTAGACAGCTTCAAATGAACTATCTCCCCAAGATGTAAAATCCTCTTTAACTTCTAATTTTGTTGGTTGTAATTCTTCAGATATCATCAGCATATGCCACCTTCTGTCCTGTTCCTTCTTTCCCTTACATTCTATAAAATGCAATACCCTTTACATTCTATCCTTGTAACTATATCATTTTCAGTCAACCTGGTCACTGATGCTTATAATTTTTGGCCAGGTCAAGCTGGCCAATGCCAACAACTTCTCACCCTTATTCCTGATACTTCTTGCATTCGCATACATGCATTTCAACATCCCTTTGTACCCATAGTTACCCTTATGTAATGTCATTACCAACCTAATCAAATTGGAAACATGTGAAATGCCATTCGGCATTGCATAATCATTACTGGGTTTTGCACTACAACACTCTCACTAAACAACACTCTCTCCAAATATATAACTCCAAAACCATTTAAATGTAAATTAAAGATACCAAGAAATTATATACTTGGTTTAATCTTTTATCCAAGTGTAAACAAAGTTTGCACCTGAAGTATTTTCAGGACTAGGACAACTCATATATAGAAGCTAATGACTTCACATCACTTGCCTTAGTAATTTAATCACAAATTTAGCCATTTAAATATAGTACATTGGGCATATATAAGTCCTTTTCCATCAAATTCACTCCATACATCAATAAACTGCACACCATTTCTCCTGCACAATCTTCTCATTGGCAATCATGGCCCTTTTCAGTTCTGTCCTATCATACTGAGGCAGCAGACTCACAATCTTTACTCTCTTACGTCTTCATTTTTGCTTCTTTTAACAACTCTTTCATATCTTATCTCATTGCCTATTTCTCCCCTTTCAAATCATTTGTACAAGCCAAAACAATTAACTTGTTCACTTCTTTCTTCTGCATACCAAAAGCATCACTAACATCTTTTATCTTCACGCCTGGAAAACATGATTTCATCAATTTCTCATTAAGTATATCTTTTATCATTGAATTACCCCATACAATATTATCTCTTTTCTCCCAGTTTCTCACACTTTTATGCTTTTTCCATTCACCATTTTTCTTTCATTTGCTGTCCTGTACCACACACCAATCGTTTCTCCAGTCACTCGAGCTCATGTTTTGTCCTGTGAAAGAATCCATGTAAGCATGCATAAGAATATCATTTCAGAGAATAAATACAGTGGGAGTGAAATGGATGTGTAATTTTATTAAGCAAGAAATACTTAAGAAAAGATGTAGAAAGAATACTGTGTGCATCAGGATGATATTAGTTATGAAAATTATAAGGTGCAGGCTAGAAGAGTTACAACTATTTAGAAAAATTAAAGATAGAAACCTATGTGAAATAAATTTATTAGCTGTTAAATTTTGTTACGGGCATCCTCAGTACATTAATAATGGAACACAATATAAAATTACAATAAAATAATCATTTTCAAAAAGCAGCACTATAGTGTTAATAAGACAATAGATAGTCAGTCAGTAAAATTCCCAGTTATTTAAATATATATATATATAATATAACATACTAATCAGGAATTTGTTTAAGTACAGTTAGTGTAGAAAGGTCACTGATAACAACACTTCTTATATAAGTGCTCTTTAAGGAAATAACTTCTATATAAAAGTGTAATTTTCTTCCAACAAACATTGAAGTACACCCCTTATAGTAAGGAGAGCTGTGAGACCTTTCTGCACCAAACTTAAACAGATCTGATCACCTTTGTTATTATTATTATTAACACCTGACCTCCATGGAATCAGAGAATAATCGTGAGAGATACACACTATCACACACACACAAAGCTCATCCAACCGTACCTTAAACTGATTCAATATGTCTACATTCACAACGTACTCAGGCAATGCATTCCACTCACTAACCACTCTCCATGTAAAGAACCTTCTCCTTACTCCTCTGCTCATACCGTCATACAGTTTCTAGTAATGGCCTCTTGTTCTATTCCCCCCCTTCCCATTTTTTGAAAAATGTCTTCCATGTCAACCTGATAACAACACTTGACTAGCTTATGTCCCAATCATATCCCCCTCCTATTCATGAGTTTTGCAATTTACATTTACTCAATCTGTCTTCATTCATTACATTTAAAAGACTGCTGACCACCTTTGTGAATCTTCTCTGTACCCTTTCTAGCATATTCTCGTTACCATGAAAACTCAGTAACCAAATCTGTGCATAATAATCTATATGAGGCCTGATCAAGGCTTTATACAATGGCATCATAACTTCCTTTATTTCTCCATGTCAGGGTGATGTCTTCAGAACTTGTGCAATGTGACCCCTGAATTTCAGGTCCTTGTCCATTACCTTTTCCAGATCTCTCATCTCCTCTACCTCCTTTAAAGTTTCCCCACAAAGTCTATACTTTGCATCCCATTGTTGCTTACCAAATTTCAAAAGCTTACACTTTGCAACATTAAACTGACATTTCCACTTACCTGCTCATTCAATTTAAATGCAATCTATTCAAGTCTTCTTTTAAGAGCCATAACATTTGCTCGACTCTGCATTGCACTCCCCATTTTGCATCATCTGCAAATTACTAATTAAATCCATATCAATATCATTAATATACGAACTGGAAAACAATGGCCCCCAAAACTGATCCCTGCAGCACACCACCACCAGTGACCTTACTTTTTTGGGATTCTACACTCCCATATACAACTTTCTGATACCTATCTGACAGCCATTCACTGATCCAACTCAGAAGTCTGTTATCCAGTCTCATCTGTTTCAATTTATTTAACATATTAATATATAACATATATATTAATATTATATATTAAAAGTTTTAATATATAAAATTAGAAGTTTTTTGCAAAATCTAAGTATACCACTATATATGCATCTCCCTTGTCCAAGACATTGTCACCTTGTTATAGAACCTAAGTAAGTTAATAAAAAATGAAGTAAAACATGCTGATAACCACAGAAAATACTGCTGCTATTGACCTATTTCTGTATCCTACTTCTCACCAATCTCTCTAGTACCTTCATCACAACTCCAGATATATAGATTAGCCTATAATTTGTAGTTACAGCTGTATCACAACCTTCATGCAGTGGAATAATTTTTCTTTCTTTCCACTCCCTTGGAACATGTGCTGTTTTAAGAAGATTCATATTAAACAGGCATGCCAATGCTACTGCCAGTTCACTGGAACATTCCCTTAAGACATGTGGTGATATGTCATCAAGATTATTTCTTTAAATACCTCCTGTTCACTCACAATTAAGCCATCCTCTCCTATGTCCTCTACACTTAAATTTTTCATGATTTCACCCTGATGAGGATGAAAACATCCCTATAAACTGATCCCTGCATACCTCAACAATGTCTGCTGCAGTTGTTACCATCATTATCATCATCAAATTCCTGCCATGTACCCTCAAGGGATGTATAGGATATGATAGTACTACATGAAAAATTTACATCATTACTAACTTCCTCCAAATCAGTCTGTTACCTGTCAAGATTCCAACATTATCAGATCTTATATTTCTATCTTCTAAGGCACTTTTAACCATATCAATCCACCTATATCTTAGTCTTTCTCTGGGTCTTTTTCTTGCCAACTTGGAAGAGAACACTTGTTTTGCCAGTCTCTCCTATTCTGTTTAAGTGACCATACCACCCGAGATTAGCTCTGTTAATGCGTTCCTGGATGCTGACAATGTCAAGTTCTTTCCTAATATCCTCATTTTTTAATATGATATTGCCATTGATGCCATCTGTTCATGCCTCTAATCTTTCTCAGGACTCTCATATCTGTGGTCTCTAGTCTTTGGTCAAGTGTTTTACTTCTGAACCAGCTCTCAGATCCATTGGTTTGAACGCCATCTTGTATGGAGCTAATTTAGTGTTTTGGCTAATTTCTCACTTATTCCATATAAATTTATTCAGATAATTCATACCATACATGCTTTGTTGATTCTGTTGTCTATTTCCATATTTAATTTACCATCTTCACTAAAAATCATGCCTAAGTAGCTGAAATGTTTTACTTGTTCTATAGGTAAAACATTTCAGCTACTTAAGCACGATTTTTAGCGAAGATAGTAAATTAAGATGGCAACAATTACCATTCTGCCATTAACATAATCATTCTTCTTTCTACTTGCCACATATCTAAAAAAAAACTCTATAGAGTTTTTCTTTGCCCGATTTGTCAATTTTTCCTCATACTGCACTTTTGTTATCCTTACTGAGTTACTCTCCTGGCTTGTTCTTTATACTGTTCATGTAACTGATTATTACCATTATTCATCTTGTACTGCCTCCAACGTGCTTTCTTCTCCCAGATTTCATGCTTATGCCCCTCATTCATCCATTTTACAATTACTGTATTCAGCCTTTTGACCTTTGGATTACATTTACACAGTAATGCTGTTATGTATTTCTCTGTCAGTTCCCAAGTAGCATTTATTTCTTTATCAGTCAACTCCTCATTCCATGCTATACCAAGCTGTCTCCTAAGCTTGCCATAATCACCAGCCTGTTCTTCCACATATATCCTTTCCTCACAGAAGTCTACATATGACTAGCCACAACCCAGGTGATCACTTCATGATCACTCTCATCAACTGGAGGAAACTGTGAAACTCAACTCACAATTACATCCTCTGATGAAATGATCAGATCTAAAACTCTTAATCCTCATGTGCCCTCCTTTACATGCTGCCTAAGTTAGTTATCTCTCAAGAACTTGAGAAATTCATTCTTTATTCCCAAATGCTATCTCTCCATTCATATCTATACTGCCATAATTAAAATCCCCCATAATAATTACCCTTCCTTTGTTCACTAATCCAAGTTGTTTATACATTTCTTCATCACCAGCCTCCACATTCCCTGGCCTACAGCAACATCCAACTAAATGTCTTCCTGTCAACCTCCAGGTTACACCACACTGCCTCATAACCAGTGCCACTATTTCTCTCTTTCATGTCTACTTTATGTGGTCCTAATTCTCCTGCTATCAGCAGCACCCCCTAGGATCTGAGGACTGGGTTAGAAATAAAAGCTTTGCTAACAATGTCAAGTTCTTTCTTAATATCTTCATTTTTAACAGGATACTGCCATTGATCCCATCTATTCACTCTCCAAATCATTCTCAGAACTCTTATATGTGTGGTCTCCAGTCTTGGAGACCACACATTTGGAGAGTGAATAGATGGGATCAATGGCAGTATCCTGTTAAAAATGAAGATATTAAGAAAGAACTTGACATTGTTAGCAAAGCTAATCTCAGGTAGTATAGGAAAGATTAGCAAAATAAACAGAATGCAATAAACAAACAGAATTCGAATTGTTTTTGAAAATGAGAGAGGAAAGATTAGTAAAACAAGTGTTCTTTGCCAGGTTGGCAGGAAAAAGACCCAGAGGAAGACCAAGATCTAGGTAGATTGATACTGAACTTCGACACCCATTTACTCCATAACATATATTGTTGTAGATTCAGTACTTTATTTTTTTTGTGCTATACAGCAATCCCTCGATTAATGCGCTGATTAGTGTGTTTTCGATTAGTGAATCAATTTTTTTTTCGATACCCAAATTCGATTAGTGCGCCTATATACATCTTAAAAATAAATGTTACAGATTTTAAAAATTTTCGATCTATACATTTTTTATGGCTAACTATTTTAAAAAATCACTCATCAGGATGAAATAATTTAGTTACGATTTGAAACATTTTATAGAGTTATTTTTTAATGGCATACTATACTATTTCCATGTATGCTATGTTCCAAATTTACTGCCAAAATTTATGTTGTCTGCTTTACATAGCATTTTGCTGATCATATCTTGTGCAATTGTTTTTTGTACCTTTTTATTTTAAATTATTTTTCTAAGCTTTAATCATGAGTAAAAGAATTAGTGAGCAAAAAACAGAAGTGTGAAACTGATTCAAAAAGTAATCTGATTGGAAGAAAAACTTGAAATAATAAAGAAAAATCAACACGGCGAGTCCAGAGCAAAGATAGGACAAGAACACAAAAATGGGTGAATCAACTGCTGAATACAAAGAGAAAAGTAAGGCTGCTTCAAGTTCATCATGCATGCATTCGAAATCAAAGTACTATAATGACTGAATTAGAGAGATTTCTTTTTACATGGATCGAAGATTGTAACCAAAAACATATCCTACTAAACACTGGCCTTATTAAATCAAAAGCATTAAACCTCTTTGCAACCTTGAAAGAAAGAGCTATCAATGACAGAAAAGAAAAATAATTCCACGCTAATCGTTTCAAAAAGAGTAATAGCCTACATAATGTTCTAATCACAGGTGAAGCTGCAAGTGCAGATAAGGAGATATCCAGAGATTTTGAAGAAAATTGTGTAAGAAGGGGACTATTGTGATCAACAAATATTTAATGTCGATGAAACTGGCTTCTTTTTTTTGGAAATGAATGTCTTCCAAGACTTTTCTAGCCAAATCAGAGAAATCTCTGCCTGGTTATAAAGTCGCAAAGTCAAATGAAATTATTGCTAGCAATATGCGAGCAGTTAGGAAGCACATTCTTCCACATTATGCAAATGATTTTAGAGGCTTTTCAAATGGATCTAAGTTAATTAAATCTCATTCTGAGTTGAGTGATTCCGACCTGCTAAATTTAGATGCACAGCAGGAAGATCCTGAAGAATACGAAGAAAATTTAATCACTCACAAGCACAAAGAGGTTTGAAAATAGTTTTCTTAAAATTGAAGTTTTTAAGCAGCAATGCTTAGAGACTGATCCCGGTGAAGAGAGAACCAGTAAAATTTGCAGAAAAGGCAACAGGGCCATACCGTCAGTTGTATGAAAAAAAAAAAAAGAAAACATAATGCCCACCAAACTATGTTAGCTCAATTCTTTGTTAAGAAGCAGAATAATAAATTTATATTCTGAACTAGGGGAACTCTGCCCCCTGGTGCCTATGGCACCCAACCTTCCCTGGGTTCCGGTTCTCCTTGAATTCTGATGACTCAAATTTTGAAATTTAAGTGTCGAGTCTTCAAGGGGGGGGGGGGTCCATCCCCTTTGGCAAGCCCACTGAGTTCTGGACTGGTAGGCCAGTTCTCCTTGAAATCTAATGACTAATTTTGAAAACTTGAAAGGGGGTTTGGCAGAGTTTGAATTAACAAACAAACCAATGGCATTAAGGATCTGTTTAATTCATATTTTGCTATTGCAAAATATGGATTAAACAGATCCTTAATGCCAGTGGTTTGTTTTCAAATGCTTTCACTTTTTTTTTATTTTTGCAATAATATATATGTATTGAGTCTTCAGTTCACATGTAAATGTTACTTGATTTTCATACATATTGTTCTCTCATGATAATTTTTATCCTGCTCAAAAATGATATGTTTAGTTCTTATTTGTAATCTCCTGAAGCTATCATGATCAACAATGACATAATACTTTTCCTTTATGGAAAAAGTATTATGTCATTGCATTCAATAACAGCATCAGTAACAACTAATCCATATTTCTAATGTAACCATTATTATTAACTTTGCTCTCTTCACATTTTCATGTGTAGATATGTATACGACTTTAATTTTATTCCTATCTTCAGACCATGAAAAGAAGAATGAATTCCAACCATTGTACATAACCCATAGCACAGGTAAAGAAACATAACTTTAAAGTAACTGGGTGAAGGGCACATATAATATACCTAGTCCATTTTAATTTTTTCATCCTACACAATGATTTGCTTAAAGTATACTTAAAAAATTCTTAGCATTTTTTTTCCTGCAGGCAAATATGCATGTAGCCAAGTTACTCTGCATTCAACTTTGAAGTAGTCTTAGTATTAAAAAAAATTTAATTTTATGAAAAGCTTCAGTAATGCTCTTTTTAGATTTCTTTAATGCCATGATGACCTATGCTCAAATCTAATGCAAAGATTTTTATTTCTGTGTTCTTTACACTTAGCTGAAGAAAATTAAATGAATCTTAAATCAGTTTTATTTTATTATGGATTGGATGTTCTAATTGTACCCCCTAGAAGACTGAAAACAGGTTATGTTGCAAAACTGGTACTCCTTTTCTCTAAACCACTTCTCTGTACAAGTTGATGATCTGTAATGTTAAATCTAAATAAATGTTGTATTTATGTTTTTGTTATAATATTAAAATACTGTTTGTTTTTTTGTTCTGAAAATGCATCTTGAAAAGAAGTGGTGCACACATGCAGTTTAACATTTATACAGAAGTATATGTAATCAAATCAGAACAATGTGCACCATATGCCAGGCATCAGTTGGAGGCAGATATGAAGTAGTTCTATTGTAAGATAAAGCTTTACATGTATTTGGTTTCTGATCATTTTTAACATTGCAGTCATTTATTGCCTGCTGCTAAATGTAACACATAAAATAGATGTTTTTCTTTGTTAGTCACTTTGCAAAGTGTATGTATTTAATTTTCTACCGTTTTGAATATTGACAGATTTGCACGTTTGTTATTCGGACTCCCCTTCCTCCCAATTTCCTTTACATTTAAGTTATAATTTTTAAACATCTAAAATGCAACTCATTTGCTTTGAAACCTTGTAAGGAAATTAATAATGCAGTGGTATCATACACAGACCATTCTCTGCTAATTGGCACCACTACTGTAAAACAATCTATAAATTTTTTAAAAAATGGTGCATTTGAAAATAGAACATATTTTGAAATTCTTGTGTCACTGACATGTAGCAACTTACCAGTCATTGTTTACTCTGTAAATAATGACCGGTAAGTTTCCACATGTTTAATGGAGTATGTCTTCTTAGTCTAACTACAATGCTAACATAAACTCTTGCAATAACAGAAAATTTGCAAACATAGAGACATCCAAGTCCATATGGTACCACTCTTTCCATATTGTAATCATTCTCATGGTCCTCAAGAGGAGTCAATGACTCATCAAGGAATCATTCAAATGCCTAAATACATACACAGTTGTTATTCCGCATAACATGCTCACCCTATGTCATGAGACTAACATGCATCCAAACTACACTGTCAGCTTCCAGAGATGACCCACGAGTGCATCATCTGCAAAATCTCATATGTATCTAGACTAGTTCCCTATATACTTGTTTCTATCATACCTCCATCTCTTCCACAAACTTTTAAGACCACATTATCTCCATTTGCTCTCCTACGTCAGTTATCATCTTGGTTACTTGGCACCTAGTTCAAGTGTCTATGCAATTTCTTGGAACCCAATGCAGATTGACTCAGTTTATGAACATGTTTAGTAATTTTAATGACTACAACCACCGAGATAATTAAGAATAAAAGTTTAATATACGGACACAACTAGTTTCATTGGTAAGCCAACTTCTTCTTTGACACCTGAAGAAGTTGGCTTACCAACGAAACTAGTTGTGTCTGTATTAAACTTTTATTCTTAATTATCTCGGTGGTTGTAGTCATTCAAATTACTAAATATGCATATATATATATATATATATATATACACACACACACACACACACACACACACACAGTGTTGGGAAAGAAGTCAACAGACACCATAATGAGAGGAACAAACAGTCATATCGCCCACCTTAATAACATGTAGGAACTCCTTTCACTGCAATGACTGCAGGTCATATTTTCCACAAGTGTATGATACTGATCCTATAGACATGTAACGAGGTCCTGCAAACACAGACACATCCAAGTTCATATGATACCACTCTTTCCATATTGTAATCATTTTCATGGTCCTCAAGAGGAGTCGGTACCTCCAAGGAATCATTCAAATGCCTAAATACATACACAGTTATTAGTCCACAGCACATGCTCACCCTATGTCATGAGACTAATATGCATCCAAACTACATTGTCAGCTTCCAGGGATGATTGTTGTGGGGCGGACATCCCTTGACCTCACGCAACGCTTCAGTTCATCCACAGATGTTCAATAGGATTCAGGGTTCACAGTCACAGCAGCAGCCTTGTGATACGGTGCATTGTGTTGCTGAAAGAGACAATGGTTAGTTCTGTAAAAAGCATGCATTGTCCAGATAATACCTCTCTGAATTCAATGTTCATGGCATCACAGAGGTCTGAAGTCAAATTTCATAGTTGACGTTATATACACTATACACTGGTAAGAAACTTTCACTGAGCATCTGCCACACCCATCATCTGCTAAGTAGAGGATGTAGCCTGCTTCATTGTTCCATAATCCAAGGTTCCACTCTTTGCACCATTGAAGACGATGCTGCATGTTGGTTTGGGTAATGTGGGACTTGCATATTGTGGTTCTGCCATGAAAACTCATGTTGTGAGCCTCAGTTCTGAATGTTTTTATGCAGATTCATGTTCCAGTTGATGCCCGGAACTCTGTATTCAACGTGTCAGCCATCGAATAGCAGTTTATAGATGTTATCATTTGTAGCACCCTACGGTCACATTCAGTGAGTGTGGAGGGCTGTCCACTGTGGGTAGCAGTTGATTCCCTGCACTTCTGTCTCAGTATGGTATCACTGACAGTCAATCTGGGATGGCCCAATTTGTCAACTATTTGCCAAACAGATGATATGCCTGCAACATGGCAATGCCTCTTTCAATCTCTGTCAGTTCCCTTCTTGCAGCCATTTCACCCAGACACAGTTGCACTAACTTACATCATATACATGGTAGGATGCACCCTGCCCATGGGGGATCCATCAACTTCTTTCCAAGCAGTGGTCTTTTCAAAGCCTTATGACGTAGGAGAATAGCTTCCGTTTTCTTATTGTTCTCTTCATCATTTGGAGATGCATAACCTTGCACTTAGAAATAAAACTGACACTAACATTTACTCACAGAATTAGCCTGTTCAAGTCAGTCTGCAGAGATCCTGTATCGGGTATATCCTTATCTCTTGCCCCAACTTAGCATCATCAGACATAACAATTTCACCATTATTAATATATATATACATGCAAAGAGTGGCCACTGCCACCCCTTATTTTCTTAGGCTCAGCACTTCCATACATCATTTTTTGATACCTATCAGTGAGCCACTCTGCTATCCAATCTGAATTTTTACAACCTCACACGTGGAATCTTGTCAAATCAATAAATTAGTTCACAGATAAATAATATCAATAAACTGATAATGTAAAATCATCAGTGTCTTTGATAAGTGTAATTAGTTATATTGTTCTTATTTGGTCTAATGTATTAAAACTGAAAACTTTATAAGAGACCATACGATTTAATGAATAAAATACAAATTGCCAACAAGTTTCACTAGCTACTGTCTAGCATTATCAAGGCTGTACTGGTGTAAATACAAATGCACCAAGTTACGTGAATACATAAGCGTTAGTACCTATTAGGCCGTTACATTTGATAATTCTTGTTTGGAAGTGTGCATGCGTTAGTCAGAATCCAGTACATGACGTGTTGTGTGGTTTTTCATGAATTGTAGTTCTGTTAAACTGAGAGAATTGATGAGATTTTTCCATATGTCTTAAAGAATAGCACCCTGATTTCTATTTAAATTGCTACCTGTGCATAGCACCACTGCTGATTCTTTAAAAGTTATGTCTGTAGTCATCCTCGATGTAAGGCTAGAACTGTTTTTCCAATCTATAACGTGATTGGATGTCGAAAAATGGTGAACTAAACCTGATGCGATTAGTTCTGTATCTGCTTCTTGTCCCAGTTCTAGGGTAAATAGTTTTTGTCTGGGCTAGGTACTGCAGTTTTAACCTCCTTCCCCAAAACAATATATTGATGCAATAATGCTAGAAAAATAACTCAGCCCATATATATATAAGGGAAATTATAATTTATTGAAATCTGTATTTGTATATTTTGGAACTGTAGAATGAACATCATTTAGGGAGAGAGCAAAAGAATTGGTTACAACATTAAAGATATTAATTAACATGAGTCAAACAGCATGACTATTATGCTGTTTGACTCATGACTATACTTCGTGTCTCAGTCACAGCTGAGACCAGTATAGTTTTGTATAATTCAAAATAAATTGCCATGAGCAATTTATAGCAATTATTTTCTAAAACTTGAGAAATAGGCATGCAATCTGTATGTTTCAAGAAATAGATAACCAGATTTAAATCTACTATAGTTGTAACACCTTTGTATGATCCCACCCAACTATCTCTAGTGCCAATGGCATGAAAAGCAGTTATTTCTTTATTTATTTAAATTTCAACTATTTCTTTAGCAGAATGGCCAGTCTGCCCAGAATAGAAATGTCAATATGCACTTGATAAACACCAAGTAAGGATAGTGGAAGCACTTTATCTTTATCTCTAGGACATGACAAGAAAGAGGATAATTTCTGTGCTGTCTTGAAAGTGGTTTATAGATTGTATTTGCAGGGAATCCTTACTATTTCTTTGTAAATTCCTTTAAGGTAGGGTATTTCCATACTTATCTTAAATGGACTTCAGCCATACTACAGTCTGGCTGAAGGATGTTAATTATCATTTTCTGGATGATGCTTTCTTTATATCCATTCAACGACAATGTGATTTAAGTCTCCTAACAAAAGGAAGTTTGAGAAACTTTGCATGCTCTTTACACAAAACTTTTGATAACACCTGTCAGGGAAGGAAGGATTCTTGCACATGGAAAATTCAATATTACATGTAGAGTTACAGATTGTTAAGGTATCCAAGAAAGTAAGAATATAGACTCGTGTTCAGTAGTGAACTTGATGCAGGTGCATGACTTCATTCTGTCCAAAAACTGAAGTAATATTGTTTCAGTATTACTTTGTGGAACTTTTGGAAGCCAACTTTTTAACACTGTTTTCTTCATCTTTGTACTTGACTGCAAATATAGATCAACAAAATACAGCCAAGTACAAAGATAAAGAAAAATGGTGTTAAAAAGTTGGCTTACAAATGTTCCATGAAGTCATCAGCTAAAGCAGGTGAGATAGAACTGCCTATGACGGCCCTTTCTATTTGCTTATACAATTTACTTTGCCATATAGAGAATATTCTGTGCTGATGGTATATTTAAACAATTTAACAATGTTTACATTTTGTGGCATGAAACAGAAATGACTAATAGAACAATCAACTGGCATTTCTGCATATGCTTAATGCAGAGTAAGTAAACCAAATATAACACTATATAACACTACAAATTATTTATTCCACTTGAGGAATGAAGTGACAGAGTGTCACTGCGAATGAAATAAGTGTAACACATACTAAGGTGTTGACAAGGCATAATGTAGGCAGGGATTATGATTTGAGTGAGTTAGTTGCCAAATGGTGTTTTATATCTATACATACACAGAATGCCTTTCAGGAAAGAATAAAATATATTTTTCTGTCACATCAGTTGTTCAAGGGAAATGAGTTGGACTGACTGCAGAGCAAGTTTTACATGATATGCAGTAAATGTTACTTTTGTCCATTCTATGCAGATAACATGTTTGTTCCAAAGTTCAGGTTAACACACTGAGGAATGAATTCTCATGCTTATTAAACTAGAGAAAAAAAAAGTTTTTCTTTTAAAATTCTATTGCAGAATAAATGATTACGTGAAAAACTTATCGGCATTCATTATAACATTTTTTAAGGTATCCAGAGAGAATGTCAGTTATGGAAATAACGGACATTCTACTAATAATACCACAATAATATATATATATATATATACTGTTAAATGTATTATCATTACTCTTATTTTTGATATGAACAAGTGCTAATCACTAGGAGCTTTTATAATCTATTAATTTATAATGCACAGTACTGTAACATACTGTGCACTAGCTCCTCTCCACCAATGAAAGAATATTGTCAGCATGCTTTCTAATCATTTTCCATGCCCTAGAAGGATTTGAGCTCATGTATTTCCATCCACAAAGCATTATTGACTGGACTTCAGAGGATATCTCTTAATCCATATAACTTTATTCATCAGACTCCACACAACTGTTTATTTTAATATCTAGTTCCACATTTAACTTGCTTCACTTAAAATTGTACATAAATATCTGAAATGTTTAACATGGCTTAAAGTCTTCCATGTTACCGCAAATTTTCATTCAGATTTTTGCCCTTGGCACTTATGCATTTTTCAGATCTGCAAAATTCAAACACAGATCCTTGTTATATATATTCATCATATAAAGTAAAAAATCTGAGCCAAACAATTCAATTTGGCCTGAATCCAGCTTGTTCTTCCTCTTCTCTTATCTTACTAGGAACAATCAGCAGGGAGATTCCTCTTAATTCTCATGTTTTATATCTTTTTATAGATTGCTGCTAAGAGAACTACTCCAGTCATATGGAATTTCAGATTTTGAATTATGCAGTGTAGCCATTATTGTAAAACTTCTATATATCCACATTTTAACACTGCTGATAGCCACCTATCAGAAGACTATCCAAAAACCTGAAATGTTGAAAGCTTTCAACATTAGGTTCCTGATGGCATTTTCTATCGCAAGTATTGAATATGTACTCCACATTCTTATAACTTTTCTGTCACTGTTTATCTCATTAGTAATCATTCACAATATCTTTATCTTCACTTTTTTATCAGTGGAGATGATAAAGTCAATGCTTTCTTCCATTTCTAAGCTTTTCGTTGTTTATTCAATTTTCTATCCTTGCTTCTCTGGCTGAATAAGTCAATTAGTGTTTTCTTCAGATTTCCAATTGGGTTTCAAACTGTTTCACAGTTTCTCAATAACATTAGTACATTCTGGCACAAAACAAAACAGTACTGAACTTCAATGCCCCCTTCACAATACACGCACTATGAGATATCTGTTTGAATGCATGCAAATAGAAGAGAATCTGTAGTCTATGCCATTACATTTAGCTATAGCAATGGCGTTCATGTTTATTGTTGAGCATTATTTTCATTCATATGGAGTTGGTAGAGCAAATGGTCCAAGCCTATGCTTATATGACATGTTTATAAGCAGTTTCTTCATCATTTCTGTAAGCGTACCCCAAGAAATAGTGTCATTGCCAATGTCCATGAAGATCCGTCCTTCCTCCATAATGGCTGGTTTTCAGATGAAATGCATTTCTGTCTAAGTGGTCATATAAATAGATGAACCTACAGGTTTCGTGAGACCTGAATTTGTCCAAGAGTAACCTCTTCACAGCGAGATCATTGCATAGTGTGCAGTTTCCAGACATTGCATAATTGAGCCTTACTTCATCAAAGAGGATAGTGTAACCGTGATCTTGAATAGCGAATGCTACATTGAGAATGTGTTGGTTCCATTCACCCAGGATTTACATAGGATGCACTGCGTAAAAAACATTCCATTTTGTGCACAGGTATTCCAACAGAACGGAGCAACCTGTCACACATCACGTAGTTCGAGAGCCTATTTATCAGAACACTTTCCTAGGAGGCTCAATTTTGATGTTCACAGAATTCCCATAACCTTCACATTCTCCTGATCTCACATCACTTCATGCCTCAGTTTGGGGAATGTTGAAGGAATGAATATTCCGCCATGACTTGTCTTCAAACCTCAAACTAAGGGATAAAAAAGTATATGGCATGTCTCAACCCTTATTCTCTAAGATGACAGAGAACCTTCGCATGCACTATGAAACCTGAAATGAAAGACAAGGTGGCCATTTTGAGCACATAATCTGCCATCATTAATGCTTTATTCAACCAAGATTCCACTGATAGTTGTGGATGTACATATCATCATGTGTAAACATATTTTTTTAATAAACCCATTTACTCCATAACATATATCATTATAGTTAATCAGTACTTTTTTTTGCACCATACCGTATATTTATTTATGTTTACGATTCACTTCTGCCCTGCATAGTTCAGCCCTTCATCTGAATTCAAAGGACACATGTGAGGTGGTAGTGAAATTAGCAGGGGATGAATGAAAATTTTAGGAATTCTGGCCAATGAGGCTCTGGTGAAGAAACTGCAGCGAACCAGCAGTGGATTTATTTAAGCTTAAATATAAATTTAAAAAAAATATTAAAAAAATCCAAGCTAGAATAGTTTCAATGTTATTGTTTTTATTATTAAGAGAGAACTCCAGAGAGTCAGGAACTCATTGAGGGAGGCCATACTATCCTCGAAATGTTCTTAAATTCATTCACACTACTTGCACTAACAGCAATCCATTCCAATCATGCATTACTCTAAAAATAAAAATCTAGCCATAACTCTTGACAGCGTTTATTCTCACCTTCCATGCATTCTTCTCCCATCCTCCATAAAATTAAAAATTCCATCTAGTGAAATTCTGTATAACTCTTTCAGAAGTTTGTAAGTCTCAATCATATCATCCCTCTTTCTCCTGTCAATCTTGATATCATTTCTGACACTCTCCACTGTATCAGAATCCCCACGAAAACCACCAGATCTGCATACAATAGTCTAAGTGAGGTCTTATCAAGAAGTTATGATGGAGAGGAAATTAGATATATGGCAAAATTTAAATAGGGCAAGCTAATAATAACAGTAAGTACCTGTTGGATTTCTACTCAGGATATGGACTAGTATTGCCAACACCATGTTCCAAAAAAGGCGTACAACTTTCCATGAAGAGAAGACATAAGAAAAGCCTCCTTGATTGTGCTATCGTTTGATAGTGATCTCTTAATGGATTTTTATCCACTAATAAGATAATACTTTTTTTTTCATTTTATTTTTTAAAGTAGGATAAAAAAAATGAATATTGCATTGAAAAGAACAATATGTAAGAAAGTTTTAAAAATAATTAAAATTGACCAGCTTTTATGGGTAAACTGTAGACTTAACTATGCCCAAACATTTTTTAAGAAAAAAAAAACTAAAGTCTAGTTCAACAACAAGAAGCCTTGGAGTCTCAGTGATAAACTGAAGAAAACATTAAATGATTCACTTAGAGAGGCAAGTGAAGTTGTCCTAGGATAGAAAAATAAAAACATCATGGTGTAAGAAGCAAGAATTTAAAAAGCAGTTCTGAAAAAGAACAACATATACTAAAGTTCCTAACAAATAAGTCCTCAGATACCCTAAAAGAATACAATAGAGAAATATGTAAGAGAGCTAAGCTATATGCAAAAGTAGCTATACATAAATCAGGAAAAACTGTTAAGAATATAGAAGATAAATATCAGGAAGTGGGCAAAATGTTCTGGGGTCTATTCAAAAATTTAGAAATGGAGGAAAGAGTACTGTGAAAGGAATCAGAATGATAAAGGTGACACAAACACTGAAGATAAAGCTGTTCTAGATGTCTGGAGAAAGACTTAAATAAAACAAGCAGTGACAGAACACTAGAAGAAAATATTCAAAGGAATGCAGCAAATAGGAGTCATATCAGTACTTGTAAGAGAAAAATGTACAAAGGTAGATGGAGTATATGATATTCGACCAAAAATGCTCATATATGGAGGTATAAAATTTTGCAGAGGCTATACTGCATAATTCAGAAGGCCTGGTTAGGAGGTTGGAATACCAGGTGACTGGAGTAGAGCTCTCATAGTTCCCATCTCTAAAAAGGAGAAATAAAACAATATGGGAATTAGAGAAATTTCTCTAACTAAGTGTTCCATGTAAGATTTATGCAAGCATACTTATGAAGATACCAAGAAAAATTGTTGAAGAGAAAAGAACAAACTGGATTCATGCCGAATAGAAACTATCAAGATTAGATTTTTCACTTTATGACAAACAGTTGAGAAGTTGTGATAATACAACAAGAATCTGTACTTATGTTTTGTAGATCCAGAAAATGCATATGAAAAGGTGCCTAGAGAAAAGCTTTTGAAAACACTATAATTACATGGAGTAAAAGAAAGAATGCATAGTATATATTTAAGATACAAGTCAGCAGGTAGAATTGAAGGAAATATAGAAAGATGGTTTGATGTAAAATAAGGCATAAGACAAGAGTGCACTATCTCCACTCAATCATTACATTTGGGAATATCAAACTTTCCTTTATGCAGATGATGTACTAAACAAACCCAGTGAAATTCTCTAACTAAATTAAATAACATCATGATCAGTTACCTGATACACTCTCAAGGGGTGTTCAGGCTATTATGGCAGCATTACATGATTGAGTTTACACTATTATTATTAATCTCCTCTCCACAATTTTACTTCCAATTTGTCTGTTAATCCTCAGCATTCTAATAGTCATATCTAACATTTCATGATTCTAAGGCACTTCTAAACGAATCAATCCACCTAGATCTCAGCCTTCTTCTGGATCTCTTTCCGGTCATCTAGGCATCAAATATTTGTTTTGCTAAACTTTCCTCTCCCATTCTATTTAAGTGATCATACTACCTTAGATTTGTTCTGCTTACACATTCTTGAATGCTAATAATGTCAAGTTTCTTTTTAACATCTTCATTTCTAATATGATTCTGCCATGAATGCCATTTGTTCACTCCCCTAATTTTTCTTAGAACCCTCATACCTCTGTTCTCTAGTCTTTGATCAAGTGCTTTATTTCTAACCCAACTATAATATATATAACTTAAAACTGGTTTGAACACTGTCTTGTATACTTCTAGTTTGGTGTTTTGGCCAATTTCTCTTATTCCATATAAAATTATTCAGCTGGTTCCCAATCATACCAGCTTTGCTCATTCTGTTGTCGATTCCTAGATTTCACTTAACTAAAAACTGCCTAGATAGCTGAAATAATTTTATTCTATAGGCTATCCATTCAGAATACAGTTGATGTGTCAGTGTTTGTCTATTTTCATAGTTTTGGTCCTTTCATTGCTGTTTTCAGGCCAAATTTGTTACAACTGTTATTCAGTTTAGTTAGAGAAGTCCAGAAACTTGCATACAGTAAAGAGCTGAGTTTGACATCTCCAGTTCTAATAACAGGCCTAATGCCATTTTCTTTCATAATGTGATCCATATAGATGATGAATAAACACAGAGATAATGTGCATCCTTATCTCACTCCTGACTTTACATCATACCATCTTCTTGTATTTCCATCAATTCTAACTACTGACTGAAAACTTAATTACTGAATATGTCTTGTTCTGCATAATGTTCCATTCACTCCATATAATTATAATGATTGGAAAAATTTTTCTCTGAGCACCTTGTCATATGCCTTTTCCAGATCTACAAAACTTAAGTACAAATCCTTGTCACATTCCCACAATTTCTCAACTATTTGTCTTAAAGTGAATATCTGATCTTGACAACCTCTATTTAGCCTGACCCAGCAATTTCTATAAGTTTCTCTTCTACAATATTTATCATGCTCTTTTCAAGTATGCTTGCATAAATCTTACCTGGAACACTTAGTAGAGAAATTCCTCTGTAATTCCCCCATCCAGCTTTATTCCCTTTTTTATAGATGGGAACAATTTAAAGCTCTTAATATGTACTCCTCTTTTTGCATACCTTTTGAAAATTTTCTGGTATGGTTTTGTCACTGCTTGTTTTAAGTCTTTTAAAGTAATTACTCCAGACAGCTAAGATATCCTATCTTAGATGTCTGGAATAATTACCTCCTACTATTCTATCTTCAGTTTTCATGCCATTTTTACCAACTCTGATTTCTTTTACTAAGCTTTTTCAATAGCCTCCAGAACATTATGCAACCTTCCTGATATTTATTTTCTGTATTCTTACCAGTCTTCCCATGTCTAGCTACTCATAGCTTAGCTGTCCTACATTTTTTTCTGTACAATCTTTTAGGGCATCGCTCAACTTATTTGCTAGGAATCTTTGTTATACTTTCTTTTCCAGAACTCCTTTAAATTTCAAATTTTCTTCAATAATGTTTGTATAGTTGAATCTATAGTTTACCACGCTTCAGCTTCTCAACTTTAATTCTATTTAAAATGTCCTTATATGCTATTCTTTTCAAGGTGATATCTGTTTTTATCCTACTTAGCACTAAATAATAGTCACTTCAAATCCTCTGTACACTCTTGTATCTTGAACCATCATGAAGATATTACTATC
This sequence comes from Typopeltis vanoorti, assembly GCF_054136105.1. NCBI lineage: Eukaryota > Metazoa > Arthropoda > Arachnida > Uropygi > Thelyphonidae > Typopeltis > Typopeltis vanoorti. Next base: position 92,048,104 of record NC_143563.1, on the reverse strand, counting down.
AATAACGATAATCAATGAGGCTTTTATTTCTTGCCTTTCCTCTCCACGTGAACTTATTAGTAATATCTAGTCTGTGTCCTAAGTGGAAATCCTGCAAATACTTACATTATTAGTGGTATTCTCTTTTTCCAAATTTTCATAAAATGTTTCTATATGGCTGTTGGGATTCATTTCTTAGCCTGCTGTTTAAATCTCCAAGGACCACTTGGGCCATTTCTGAGTTGAAAATTTCTTTTTTTTTTTTCCCCTTTGAAAACAGTTAAGAACTGAAAGCTTCAACTGCATTCTTAATGGAGTCAAAATTTTTTGTTCCTGGTTACTTTTTTTTTTTGTCTTGGTCTTTTTACTGCAGCTATTTTCATAGTTTTGGTTTTATTTAGGCACAGTTTTTAGTAAACCATCTGTAGGTTATATATGGGATGTCAAACAATATGTTGAAAAAGTATAAGCTAATCTTGCAGCTGCATCTGCAGCCTCATTTCCCTAATTCCCATGTGACTTGGAATCTGGCATAACCAAAAAATCAAAATTAAGGGTCTTTATTTTGTACAACAGTTGTAAAACCTTGCAAAGCATTCATTTCTTGTAAATTATACACAGGAAAGAGGATGGCTTTAAAGAACTCAATGAGCCTGTATAAATTGTTTTGGTAGCAGCTTTCTTTTATATGCACAAGTGTAAGCTGAATAACATAACAACTCTGCTGTATAATTACTGCAATGCAGTGGGATCCTGGTTGGATATTGGAAGCATAGTTAAGAGGTCTCAGATCCTGAACAATACCATGAGTAAGAAATCAGAGTGGGCATTAAACAACTGCAGGTACAGAAATGATCGAGTATGAGACTTGTGTAGTTGATAAAGTGCAGGTTGCAGGATGGAATGTAAACCTACTATGGATGAATGACGACAATGCACTGGATCCCAGTGATAGTGGTCTGGAAGAAAGGATAGTAAAAAAAAAGACTCAGTACAGCAAAGAATATGGGAAGTAAATAAAAATAGAAAGAATGATAAGGACCAGTACTATCACAGGTAGGTCCCCTCCAAGGTGCTCACGAGGAGGGCTAAGATGGGAATAAAGACCAAGATCTTAGGTGGAATGATTCAGTCAGAAGCGTCCTAGAAGACTGAAACATTAGATATGACATTATTGGAGTGCTGACAAATAGACTATTTATCTGAACAATGAACTGACCATTACCTTCCACAAAGGAGTGAGAAACATTTGGATATTTTGATTTTGTCTTCCAGAATACTTGCCTTGGTATGAATCATCTCATTAAGATGAGCAGAATATGGTTTTGGGCCCGGTCTTTAATGCTCCTTTATACAGGTTATCATTCCCAAATGTATTCACTGCTGACAAAAAAGAGGCCATTAAGCTTTGTCCATCTTCATATTTCTTTGTAATTTTCCTTTTCATCTCAAGATCAACTTTGGTGCATAATGCACTAAAGTTGATCTAGAAATGTGGTAGTGTATAATCACCACAAATTGTACTATTGCACAAAAACACTAAAAATTATTAAAGTGTACGAATGTAAATACACAGCATGTCCATTCAGCAACAAACAAAATGGGACTGTGAAAGATGAACATATGAACCACATGGACTGTTGTTAGGTTGCCTGCAACTAATGTAGGTGTTAAGCAAAATTTTATAACTGCAAGCTTTTTTCCATGATTGTTTCAGGATAAACAGTCCAAATTATGTTGGTCAAGGTTTGCCTGTATATAAAATTAACAAAACTAGAGGAGGGGGGTGAATCCTGAGAACACCCATGGCAGTAGTGTACTACAAATTTACAGCCTTTTGGAGGTTAGGTTTATACAACAAATACTCACAAAAAAACAGCAGTTTCTTGAAATTCATTAAACAGGGCATGTAAGACATTTTTACTTCACTTAACTATACCTTCACTAGTTAAAAGCCACATGCATTTTTCCAAAAATCAAGCCCACATTTGTTTCTGCAAGAAGAGGTAAATAAATTATAGTAATCATTATCTGAGAAAATAAGATGTAAAATGGCACCACAAATTAACAAACTTGCAGATTTGACTACTTATGAGATGAACATAATTACCTTCCCTCTATAATACTGTATTCAATACCAAATCATTTTAGTAATTTATTTCTTAATTTAAATTATTGGATATCTGAAAGTTTGCTAGACGACCTTGAGTTATCTAACAGTTGTGCTGAATGCAACAATACTATTAGCAGGAGGTATCATTATTATAAAAATTACTATTCAGATATTTGATGAAAACGAACGAAACCTGTTACAAGTATTTGATTTTTATTGCATTGGATAAGGATGCTTAACATTTGTGAAGTCTCCTGAACTTATATATCCAACATGACCTTGTGAAAGATCCAACTTTGCTTCCCAACACTTTTACATCCAGTACTTGTAGAATTCCCCAAAGTAGTCTGTTTGTCCTGTAAAAAGACTACTCTGGGGAATTCTACAATTATCAGATACCACATGAGCAGCATACTTTGTTAACTACTGTTTTTTTTTTAAGTAGAGAACATGATGGTTGGGTGAGTTCAGAACATACAACATCTAAAACAATGATAAGAGGTAGAACCAAGAACTATAATTCCTCAGTGTAAGTATAACGAAATGATTACAAATACATAATGATAAACATCCTGTAAGGCTCACAGAGTAACCTCAGACAGTCAGAACTACAGAGGCTATAACTCTACCATATATCCAACATGCAAGAGACAGAATAGCAACAACACTGAAGCAGCATGATATATAGACAGCCTTCCCTCTCCCTACAGTTCTCCATATTTTTGCATCCACCTAAGCTGCCATATGCTTTCCACACAGGAGAATACAAAATCTGCCACCATGTGGTATTTACTACATAGAACAGACCATTTTGTGAAAACCATGTGGCAGATCATTACAAAGATGTCAAGAAGCAAAATATATGAGTCTCATATCCAAAAATTCAAGGATGCCCCTGAAATGTTATGCATCCTTGAACATACTGCAACAAAAATGGAAGACTTCATTTAAACCAGGTTTTCTTGTCTTCTCTCTTTAAGCATCTGAACCACACAGAGTTAGGATATCATGGACATTAAAATTTACATATTAAGAATACTTCACATGAATAATACTGCTGTATGCATATATTTTAACTATTTTACTCCATTACTGTTGCCTGAATGTTACATTCTATGCTCAAGGAAATTTGCTACAAAGAGAGTCCACTGTAATTAAATTATAACTTTTTATTCTGAAACTTATGGCTGGAAGTTTATAATATAATAATATTCCCTCTCCACAAAAGCTGCATTTTCTGTGATTGTGACCTATGATAAACACTAGGTTAAAGAACAGATTAATGCTAAATTACAAGAATAATTTTGAAAGTGCTCAACATTTGGTGGTTAATCCTTTTCTCTGGTGTGGTATAATGTAGTGTTTAAATCCCACTGTGCAAATAGATTCTGAAAATGCAGGAAAAAAAATTTTGCATATTACTTATATAAATCAAGTGGATATTAAATCTTAAATCCAACATTATTTCAAAGCCAAATACAGAAACTATAAAAGTTTCGATCAAAATTTGACCAGAGAACTTACGGGAATACTTGCCGGCATTTACGAATTTATTTATATAATCACAAAATTATATAAATCAAGTGGATATTAAATCCAAAATGATTTCAAAGCCAAATACATAAACTACAAAAGTTTCGTACGAAATTTGACTATAGAGCTTACAGGAATACACTCACCGGCATTTATGAGTTGCCCTAGCCAAACCTTAGGGGAGAGATGATCGCTTTGCCCAAGCGTCCATATATTCACCTCCTATTGGTCCATTATGATAATGTTTCACTGACCTGACATTAAGCTGTTTCAAACTGGTTGGCTTTCATCAAAGACCAGGCGGAAACCTCAAGACAGCAAAAACTCCCAATACTAAGGAACTCGAAGTGTTAGAGAGGTGCATATTTTGTAAGCGAACTCTCAGTTGGTGCATAAAGTATTTACTAAAAATAAAGAGTTTTGCTCTCTTAAGGTTTCTGATGAAAACCAATCAGTTTGAAACAGCTTAACGTCAGGCCAGTGAAACCTTATCAAAATGGACCAATAGGAGGCAAATATATGGACGCTTAGACAAAGCGATCATCTCTCCTATAAGACCTGGCTAGGGCAACTCATAAATGCTGGCGAGTGTATTACTGTAAGCTCTCTGGTCAAATTTTGTACGAAACTTTTGTAGTTTCTGTATTTGGATTTGAAATAATTTTGGATTTAATATCCACTTGCTTTATATAATTTTGCATTACTGAAATGAAGCCTTTTGGCTCTCAAACTCTTTATTTTTAAATTAAAAATTCTGCATTACTTTGATTACTATTTATCATAAAGGTATTATAAATAACCAGTCAGTGGGCATATCACCAAGTTCATGCTTTATTCAACCTCGAATGATATAAGACCATTCAGTCTCAAACAATTCCTTACCTAGACTAACCATTTATCTAATCTACAATATTACTACTAATGAGTATTCAAACTTTAATAGTCTTAGCTGACATTATATATAATTCCTTCGTGTAAATTCCATGAGTTAGAGTTTTCCCTTCCCTTTTATCTAACAAAATAGGAAATATACTCATATAACGTTAGATTCAAATAATTTTATGTAAACAAGCTGCAATTAAAAATCATGGAGTGAAGAGAGGAGGATATCTCTATTATAGATGGAGATATCACAAAAAACAACTGGTAGTCCATTATATAATCTTCATTTGTTTTAATGGTTTTAAATCGCTCTTTTACTTCTTTTTTAAGAGGTCTGAACAAAATAATAGATGTTGTTGTAAGAATGCATATATTATGGCCAAAACTATTATTAAAAACTACACAAGATGTTTTCTTTTTTTTTCCTCTGCAAAAACATTACAGAATTGATGTTTCAAGTATACAAATTAGATTTCTGTCTAAAATACAAAATCTAAATGACACACCCAGATGCCCAAAGAAACCAATTTTTATTTGCAAAACATTCATTTCTCCAAAAAACACAGTACAGAAAACTAACACTACTTTAAAAATATAACTACTAAAATTTTGTGAAGTTGAATACTAGTTACAACATGTAATGATGAACAGTTATAGCATTGCAGAATAAAAATGTGTCTGAGGGCACAGCAAAACAAAATATTAGTAAATCTGTGCAATAATAATTTGCTAGTCTTCTGTATCTTGAATGTGATATATATATATATATATTTAAAAGGCCTACACAATAAATCACTGTCGCTAATGCAAGTAAAGCTATATGAAGATAGTCTTCCATATTTTTTCAATAGTGTGAACCTTTCTGTTTTCTGGAATGACTACTTCCCTCCCTCCCTCATTGCATACTGTACACCATTTACAAGCATTTTGAAATACTGTTGTGATAGAAAACGTTCTTCAGACTAGGTAGCATTTGAATTGCACAGCAATATAATTATCCTCTCACCACTGAAGAACATTTGTTAAGTAACAACTGATCCAATGAAATCTTCTATGAGAAGAAATAATTATGCATCCACAATTTGAAGAATTTTTTTTCTAAGACAGAATAATCTAAATGAAATACCTTTAACCAAAACAAAGAATAAAGTAAAGTAAGCAGTATTAACCTATAATAGGTTATTATTATCTTTGTGAAAACTGTGATAATTGAAAAGGACTGATGTGCCCATATGACTTCATTGCTTCAGCAACAATGTTTACTTTAAAGGTCAATATATATACAAAATGCTGTCGTCAACAAGATACAAAATATTAACCAATTTCTTACTGCTCACTAACTGAACATGACCTAGATGAATTCACATGACAACATATTATTCTATCCTTTCGTAGGTGATGAAGTCTGAGATACAGACAAGACGTGAAAATATTTTTAAACGTGGAAAGGGTATGAGATGAAGAATAAAATTAACGAGTGAGTTGAAAGCACCGTTGTCCACTTCCTAATAACATAACACAAAACCCACAGCAGTTCTCAGTCTTTAAAAGCAGGGTTTCCAGGTGACAATTTAATATACAAGAATCATAGGTTCTACCCAAAGGATTCTGGGCAACTTTTCTTTACACACAACAATTATTGGTAACTGAACACTTTTATATATCTATGTCTATATATATATATATATATAAAAAGGGGGCTATTATTAGGATAATCTCCATGGTGCAATAGAAATAAGAAATAAAACTATTAAAGCCATTCCAACCTGAAGAGTACCCTTAGTCAACAGATGATGTTGATGAGATTATATGAATATGGCTGTTATTGATTACATTTTTGACTGGCAGTTGTCTAAGAATGCTAAATACACAATGCTACATTGCATTTAAAGGGGAAGAGGTGCTTTCTAACAAGCTAAGAAATAGAGAAGGCAGGTAATGCTTCCAACTATACAGTGGAAACATTTCTTTTTTTTTTTTCTTTTTTTCTTTTAGTTTCACACCCCTAATGTGACACTAACAATGCAGAAGACAGAAGTCACATAATATGAGAAGTGAAAAAGAAACATATATATATATTTATTTATTTTTTTAAAGTTTTTATTTTCAAACGGTTAATGGAATGAAACTAATATTTTACAACAAGAACATCTTTTCAAGACTTGGAATGAATAAAATTTAGACATTTTTCAAAATAATCTTTGTGAAATTTAAACTAATTTCAATGTCACAAGTCTTAAAAAAAAGTGAGAAAAATTAAAAAAAGAAAGGAATGAATGAATGAATAAACTGCGTAGTGGTAGAGAATTTTCAGAAAATATAAAATGCACTGTAGCAACATGGGATACACCATGAAAAGCAATGATTAATGGAACAAACATGTATGAAGATGGGTTTATTCAGATTACTGCTTCTGAGCTTTTTCTTCTTCCTCATCATGGCTTGAGGCAGAGTGCCATGTTAATCTTTCTTCATAAAATTTTATTACAACTTGGGGACATTTTACATTGGCTATTCGTGATGGTACCAAATCAGCTTCATCACTTCCTTTCCTATGAAGGAGGGAAAAAAAAAAAAATCCAATTACTAATACAACAAAGATATAAATTTAAAACAAAATATATCTGTTAATCCAGCCAAATGCCCAGTGCTTTGCTCTTCAGATGTGGACTGTGAGTTTAAATCACATTGCTGGCATTGATATTTGTGAATTTGTTTAGGTGGCAGGTGATCAATTTCACTGTGATTGTAAACACCATTTAAATCAACCTTAGGAAATTCAATATCCCATTTAGAATAAATTCAATGTGGATTCCACCTTATATGCATTGAATTATCATTATCATCATCAATTTCCTGATATGTACCCTCAATGAGTATTCAGGCTACTGTTACTATGACAGCACTACATGATTAAGTTTACATTATTAATGATCTTCTATCCACAATTTTCCTCCAAATTAGTCCACTACTAGTCAGTACTCCAAATCAATCTACTCAGACCTTGGTTTTCCTCTGGGTTTCTTTCCTGCCATCTTGGAATGAAACCTGTTATGCTAGCCTTTCCTCTCGCATTCTATTTAAGTAGCCATACCACCTTAGATTAGCTCTGTTTACACATTCTTCAATGCTAACAATGTCAAGTTTGCCTCTCTATTATCATAGATATGTATGTATAGGAAAAAACATAGTATGTGTGTATGATTCAGTACTATCCATAGTTTTAGGTATCAATTTCTTTGCAAGCTTTCTTCTCCCATTCTATTTAAGTGGCCATACCACCTTAGATTAGCTCTGCTTGCACATTCTTCAATGCTAACGATGTCAAGTTCCTTTTTAATACAGTAGTCCCTCCCCTTACCTGTGTGTGTGGGGGGGGGATATGTTTCCAAGACCTTCAGTGGATACCTGAAACCACAGATAATACTGAATCCTATACATACATACCTATGATAAAGTTTAATTTATAAATTAGTCACAGTAAGAGATTAACAACAATAACTAATAATAAAACAGAACAATTATAACAATATACTGTAATAAAAGTTATGTGAATGGAATCTTAGCAACCTCAGCATACATTATTTTTCTTTCCTTATGAAGTCGAGAACATTCACCTTTTCATTTAAAGGAAGTACTTTATGGTTTCTCTTTGGCATATCTAAATTGCTAGCATCACCCTTGCACTTTGGGGCCAAAATAAGGGTTACTTGAATCGACCATTGTGATACTATAATAGTCGATCTAATAACCGAGATGACTACCAAGTGACTAACAGGCAGGTAGCATATACAGTACAGCATAGATATGCTAGACAAAGGGATGATTCATGAGCTTGGGTGGGACAGGGCAACATTTCATCACTACTCAGAATGGTGCATGTTTCAAACTTATGAATTGTTTATTTTTGGAATTTTCCATTTAATATTTTCAGACTGAGGTTGACTGCAGGTATCTGAAACTGCATAAAGCGAACCCGCAGATTTGTGTGTGTGTGTGGGGTGGGGGGGGGGGGTCTTCATTTTTTAATACAATTGTGCCACTGATGCCATCTGTTCACTGCCCTAATTTTTCTGAAACCCTCATAGATAGAGTGCTTTATTTCTAATCCATAACTTAAAACTGGTTTGGACATTGTCTTGTATACTGCTAGTTTGGTAAATTTAGTTAAAGAGTCTGGAAACTTGCACTAGATGTGTTTAGACATATGTCATCTGCATCAAGCAAAGCTGCTCAGTTTGATACCTCTGATTTTAATATCAAGTTTAATGCCACTTTCATAATGTGATCCATATAGATAATGAATAAGAGTGGAGATAATGTGCATCCTTGTCTTACCCCTGATTTTACATCAAACCATCTTGTATTTCCTTCATTTACCCCATATAATAGGATAAATGGAACAATACTAGGATTTATATATATACATATTCTAGTAGTGTTTTGAAATGCTTTTCTCTGGACACCTCATATGCCTTTTCCATATCTACAAATCTTAAGTATAGATACTTGTCATATTCCCATGATATCTCAACTATTTGTTGTGAAGTGAAAATCTGATATTGACAATCTCTATTTGGCATGAACCCAGCTTGTTCTTCTCCAAGTTTCTCTTCCACAAATCTTACCTGGAACACTCAGTAGAGAAATTTTCTAATTCTCACAGATGGAAACTGTTACAGCTCTACTCCAACCATCTGGAATTCAACCTTCAACAAGCCCTCTAAAATTATACAGTGCAGACACTGCAAATCTTTTATACCTTTATACGTAAGCAAATGTAGTCAAATATGATCTACTCTAGCTGCCTTTCCACATTATAAGTTTTTAATGGCTTTTCCAACCTCAATATGTACTCTTTGCATTCCGCTTGAAAATATTCTACAATTTTTTTTGTCACTCTGTTTTGTAAAACAGTCTTTCAAAGTAATTACTTCTGACATCTAGGATATCCTTATCTTCAGTTTTCATGTCACCTTTATCATCTTTTATTTCTTTTACAGTACTATTACAGCTCTACTCCAATTGCTCCATTTCTAAGCTTTTTCACTAGCCTCCAGAACATTTTGCCACCTTTTGGATGTTTATTTTCTATCTTACTGAAGTCTTCACGCAACTTTTGTTTAGCTACTTTTACACATATCTAACTCTTTTACATTTTTGTCTGTATTCTTTTAGGGCATATGCCAATTTATTTGCTAAGAACTTGGTATGTTTCCAGAACTGCTTCATTATTTCTTGTGTCTACCATGGGGTTCTTATTTTTATATCCTTACAGACAACTTCACCACACACCTTCCTAGCTAAATCAACCAATGTCTTCTTTCAGAGTTTGCCACTGAGACAATTAATTTTTGAACTGGATAAGAGCTATACTCCTCCACTGACCATTTAGTTCAATTAATTCAAAGTTTATAACACCATATCATCATCTACACTGAAAAAAATTTATGCTTCAGAGATACTGAATCTTAAAGACTAGATTACACATCCACACAAGGCAATGAAAATAATAAACTTCAAATATCAAATATTTCGACCTGAAATTTAGAGATCATCAGTGGCATAAAGGCCAGTAACTCCAAGGTAGAACATTAACAATTATTTAAAAACAGTGGTACTGGCTAGATGATGGTATAAGAAGAGGAACAATATGATGTGCATGAGGTTGATATATATATCCTAGCTCTGTCATAAGCTGCATCTGGTGTAAAGTGTTCATGCAGTTATTTTAAGTCTTTCATTATCATCTCCATCCATCCACTGTTTGGTGTCTTCCTATGGTTATTTTCTTGTTAACTTTATTTATAAGTACCTGTTTGATTAACTAGTCATGTGCTCTTTAAACATGGCCGATTCATTCAATTCTCTTCTTATAAATGATAGGAAGTTGGGTCTTTGAAGCAGATGGCATAATTCCTTATTATATCTTTGTTCATACAAGCCAGTACTTTGATTGCAAGATGGCCCAAAAAATTTTCCCAGTACTTTTCTTTCAAATATAACGAGTTCCTATCATCATCTCTCTTGGTTGTTGATAACTGTAGGTTAATATCAGATAAAGATAGTTTTAATTTTAAGTTTCTTCTTCTCTTTGTCCAAATTTCATATGCCAACAGCTTTGGAAGTCCAATGTAGATCTAACCACTTTATTCCATGTTAATTTCAAGGGTCTTGTACTATAGTGACCTGAAATACCAAGGGAGGATCTCTGTCTAGTCCTATTTGTACAATGTTGCCAAACCATCAGTTTGTACTTTTTTTTTTAACTGTGCTAAGAATTGTTGAATTATGAATATTCAAATCGTGTAGCGCTTGTCCAATAAGTTGTGTTTATTTAACTCTAAGGCATTTCATTTCAAAAGCTAACATTTCCTCTTTGATTCTTTTTTTTAAGGTCCAAGTTTCTGCCCCATAGTGGGCTGTTGGTAATATTATATTTTCATATAACTTTATTAAATATATAAATTAAGGATGTCTGATATGAATCAAATCTCAGGTTTTTGATAAAGAGAATCAGTCATTCCAATTCATATTAGCATGATGAAATAAGACTTTTCTGCTTTTCTAGGCTGAAACTATATGAAGAATTTCTTATATATGTTCAGGATAAAAATTCCCAACAGGAGATAGTGGACTTCCTGTTGAGATCCCTTTTATTTGTCAAGTATGTTTTGGTAGATGAAACAAAATGGAAAACAAAGCTGAATAATTTAGGTATACCTGGAGGAAAGATTTGTGCATACAAATAAAAGTGATTTTCCAGAGGCATGTTGGTGAATAATGATTCAATGTCAAAATTAATTATGAAATCTTTCAGCAGAAAGGTTGAAGAAAATTTTTTATTTTTATTTTTGATGAAGATGCAGGAGTTGCCAAATTTGGGAATTTAGTAGCTGGGATAAAAACTTAGCTATGCAATAAAAGTAGGAGAATCAATACAATCTACGAATAAACCTTTGTTTATTTCCAAATTTCAAGACTCCTCATGAAATACAACTTAGTGCCTACATTCAACAAACTCTCCTTGTGGGTTCCCTTCTAAAGAAAGGTAAATGATCACCTCTTTTTCTGCATGGCATCTACCAAGTTCTTTGTGATTGCCACTTTCTATTTCAGAGAAACAAGGACATTCTGTGGATAAAAGGTAAGAACACCAATCTTAAATTGTTAATAAGCTGGCTTAGCACAATACGGAATTGACTGTCTACAGAATCTTCTGGTCTAAAACACGATTAAGTTTGTCAAGTTTGAATGTTTACTTAAGTAATGTCAAAAGCTTGCTTTACATCCTAATCTGAATTGGAACAACTGCCTCTCCTTATCAAAAGCCTGAGAAAGCCTCATTCTTATCAGAAAACAAAAATTTCATACATATATATCAATTATCAGAGCTCACACATGTTGTGTTGTTCCTTTTATACCATTCACGTGACTCATACTGTTTTTTTTTTTTGTTTTAAATAATCCATTGTTTATGTTTCATTTTGTACTTACTAGCCCTCCTGCCACATTCAGGTTCAAATATTTGACAATTAAAGTTTATTTTCATTCCTAGTGTGTACCTGTGATCTAGTCTTACTGGAAAAATCTTTCTTCTCTAGATTTTTCAAAGGTCGATCTGAAACATACAATGTTTAAGTTAATGAATATATATTTCTAATGGAAATCACACATGTAGGAAAATTAAATGCCACCATTGGGAATAGAGCAATCTCAGCTTTTCAGCCAAAAGGAATGACGTTGAATTCAATAGTAGCATGGACATTTCTACATTTTTAAATGTCTGTGACTACTTTCATAACTCAAACTGTGTTTAAAGTGATCGCCTCTACACAGAAAAACTTATTTTAATCAAGAAACATAAACACACAACATTTTAAAGAGCTTTCATTAGTCATTACTAATGAGCCAACCAACTAATGAAAGAAAATTATGCCAACCAGTTTCATAACACCTATATTCTGGCTTCTTCAGGGCTATCAAAACTAATTAAATGATACAACAGTAATGCCTGGCTCACATCAGTGGCTAGTCTGCAGGTGACTATTGGAGAAGTTGAAGTCTGATGTGTCAAGAGATCTAATTGTGATTTCCAGCCATTTTTCAGCAAGAGGCCTTGGTTTCTGTTAAGGAGCCACATGACTGAATGATATAATAGGATATAATATCCTATTATATATATTATATCAGTAGACTCCCTGATTTGTTTGGAAAAAACATTCCCTCTGCAAATGGCATGGTGAATGATATCCCCCACCAATAGTGTGATTTGTCATTGACATCTAATGAGCTGAATCAATATAGCTAACAGATCCCCCCCCCCCCCCCAAATTCAAAACATCTGCTAGTTTATCTGACCCATGTAGACTAGACCACAGGAGCAAAGGAATCCTATAAACACCGAAATATTTTTAAGAGGGAACATTATCTTTTGGAGATCTCATCCTTGAATAGGGCAGCAATCTAATTATAGTTTTCCTCACTAATGTCACTAGTGAAGAAAACAAATTACTCATACGAGTCTGCTGCCAAGGAAGTTCAGGAGGACCATTATTGTGAATGGATGCAAGGACATCCATTCAACAATAATTTAAGTACTACCCAACATATGGATGATGGGTAGTACTTAAATGGATTTGAAATTAGATGTCCTGAGAATGCATTATACACCGTGTGGACATGCAAAGTCAGAGAAACTAGAGCTATTGGTGGGGTATGTGTGCAGCATGAGCCAAGTGATATTGAGAATGACGAAAAAAAAAAAAAAAGTACAGTCCCTCTCAGGTAACAAAATTAATGTGTGTAAAAGTAGAAAGTAAATATATGGTATAAAAGTAGCTAAAAGCATCAAAGGGAATCAGAGGAAGGAGTTTTTGGCATTGATTGGTCAAATCTTGCCATATAAGTTGTAGATATTAGTGGGACTTGGATGATAGAGGATGATGTATTTATAGGCAGTGAATGTGATGGTAAATTATTAATAAAGGCAATAAAGGATTGGGGAAAGGTTTTGCTGATGACAGATGAATTACAAAAGGAGATCACCAGGAAGACAGAGATATAGACAGCAGCGTAGCATTGAGGCAATCTAATGTGAGATAACAGCTAACAGGACAAGTATAGTTGGTAGTGCAAGAGAAGATCTGGATGATATACATCAGCAAATTAGCACAAGTACATGCTGTGATTATTATGATGGGTGCATAAAAAGGTCACATATATCAAGAAAGAAGTGGAATTTATTGACTTACCAAGAGGTACGAACTTGAAAGAGCATGTGATGAAGGGGGGGGGGGCTTCATTTTTGGGAGTGCTAGTTCTGGTGGCAGTTGATGGGTTGCACTTAAATGGATTTGAAATTAGATGTCCTGAGAATGCATTATACACTTTGTGGACATGCAATCTTCTGAAGACAAACTTTCTTAACTGATGAACCTCTGTTCATCAGTTAAGAAAGTGTAGGTGTGGAACTATAGGATAGGTGACTATAAAAGCTCTCAGGAGGAAGCTTAAAGCAGCACCATGGAATAAAAACTTGTAAGGGAATGATGTTAGAAGATACATGAGAGGTGGCCAAGGAGGAAATGTGTAAGAAGCAATACTAAACTCAGGCAGGAGCTAGATGCATTAGTAGTATCATTAACCCTTTAACTGCTACGGTTGAGTTAACTCGAGTGCGGAAAAAAATGGCATGCTCAAGTGGACACCCCTTGCAGATTATGTAAATTTTATAAAACACTATTATTGCCATTTTTGTGAGTGAACAAGTGTATATCAAAATATATGATGCTGTCCGGACTACTTGTAAGAATTTTAATTGATTTTATTTATAAATTTTTTGCAAAATGAATTCAGCACATGGGACAATGTTAGTAGAATATAAAATCAGCAGTTGAAGGGTTAAGCAGATGCTGCAATAAAAAGAAAATGCTATAACTTTGTTATAAGGAAAAAAGCGGTCTGTAAGCTCAAGAGCAGTATAAGGTAAAGGAAAGACAGGTGACCAGCATGGTAAGAAAGACAGAGTCAGATTATAAGATGAAATCAGCTGAGTAGGCCAAAGAAAAACCTCAAAAGATTTTGCTGCGTGGTGGGGAAAAAAAAAAAAAGAAGAAAAAAAAAAAAAAAAGACTGTGGAAGATAACTTTAATGACTGCTGCTAGTATGGAAATGACAGAAACAGATGAAAGAGTCGAGTTACTGAGTAACCACTACAGTAAAGTGGCTATCATCCAAGAGAAGATACTGTAGTGACATGCACTCACAGGAAAAGATTTGAGAATAGAGAATGATGAATTAGAAGTACTTAGGATACTGCAGAACCCGAATGCAAATACAACGTTAATATTAGATGCAATATTAACTTGTGTATTAGAACAACTCAAAGGAATTGAATGATTTCTAATTCTAAGCCTACTCATGTAGGCTTAAGATTAGAAAACTAGCAAAACACCAAAGAGCAACAGAAGGGCAAAAATAATTCCAATGCATAAAGAAGGTGCCATGACAGAGGTAGAAAATTATAAACCAATCAGTATCTCAGGAGTGGTGATTAAGTTATTGAAGAAGATGGTGCCAAGCAATGTTCTGGAATGGGTAGACCAGGATGATACTCTACAGAAGTCAGCATGGTTTTGTGAAGGTAGGTCTTGCTTTAGTGATTGTTCACTTTGTTTTATTTTTCTCAAATCATAAAGTTATAACTTAGTTGGATTAAAAAAAGGCTACAAAGTCATGATGCTAGAATGTTCAAGGCATTCAACAGGATTACTGCATGGAACTCTACTACACAAACTCAAGATGGATATAAAGCTGGTGACACAGATACTAAAGAGTAATATATGGAAGAGCAGAATTCATGAGCAGGAGGTGACTAGGTGTGTCATAGGGTCTGTGCTTGGGTTATTTAATTTGTACATCAATGACATTAGTAAATGATTTCAAGGGAAATATTCCGTGGTTAGGTAGTGTAATAGTTAATGAAGATGTGGAGAGCTTCCATAATGACTTAAAAAGGCTGGCAGTATGGGCTAAAAATAATGAGACTTGTTTAATATGGTAAAGGATATAATTATGATGAAATTTTTCATTTTCAGATGAAAAGATTATAAGCTGCACCAAGCTGCCAGAACTGTACTTCATAAAACTGATGAAGCTGGGAATTTAGTGAAGAGGTATGATATACTGTGTGGACATTCTGGATCTCCCACAATGAGTCTTCGGACTCCACCAAAGTACCAATGCAATAGCAATAATGATAATCCTAATAGTTGTATGTTCTTTGCATCCTTGGCAGGATCCTGAACCTAGGTCTTTCCAAACAAATACATCACTGAATAGATATTTTCTTATTATATTTTTAAGGAAAAAAATTTTTAAAAAATAAATTCATGATTAAAACTCTGGGGGAGTTATGTACTGATGCTAATAAAGCTCCAAACACGATAATTTAAATAATTAGTAGTTTTAATTCTGTGAGAGAGATTGAATAAAAACACCTTTTGCAGTGAATTTAATATTCATATACAGTTCAGCAAGCTGTCTGTTAGTGTCAACTTCAAATGATGCCAATTCAAAAGGACTTATTAACTAAAAAGAATCTTATTAGTTTTTCAGCAGCAATACTGTATGGGAGAATTGCACTTTCATGTTTATATATATATATATTTACTGAACTGTCAACTGAACGAGAGTCCTTCAATTTGAAATCAAAAGTTTACACACTTCATTGCATGTTCTTCTTGCTGAATACTTTATTGGTTATGACAAACATTCATATGTTTGGAATGAATGGCCAATCTTTGAAAAGATTAAAGCAGGAGCTGTCTTGCTTAATTGAAACTGAACATTCTGCACATGTACATGATAGTTTATAATCTTGGATCGTTAGTTTTGTATACATGTAATTAATATATACTGGCTATAAGAGTCTTCTGCAATCCTATTTTCCCCTTGTGTGCTTGAGGAAAAGCCTTTGTTATGACCAAATTACTTGGCTTTTTTAAAACTTAATGCTCTGATAGGGCAGTTAATCCTATCTTTGTAGTGTACATTAATTGCATGTGTTCTTCGGCCAGTTTGCCTATTTTGTGAGGTGAAAACATCCTGCCACCTCCATAAGAGACTGGTTAACTAGGCTTCAATTAAAAAATCCTGATAATGGCTCTTTGCTTCCTAAACAGTATTTGAACCCAGGTCCTTCCAACCAAAGGACATTATTGAAACTAAATGGGCTCCTTCAGGTGACCTTGAAAATGAACCAAACCTTGATCCATGTGTTGGTAATAATTAAGAGTATCATACTAATTACATTTATTTCAAATTAATCATGTAGCAGTGCTATTCTCACAAAGAAATATTACAGCTATACATGATAGCTGAAACACGGTGTGAAATAATTAGAATACATATTTCATACCGAACATTAAATTTGAATGATTTATACTTATTTTCTTATTGTATGCAAAGAAGATAAGACTACATTCATGATGTGATTCAAAATTAAAAAGTAAAAACAAAACTAATACCTTACCATTTGATTAAGAACATAAGTTCTCCACTGGAATCTGTGGCACCAATGATTCTTTCTGGCTCCAGTCCACGATCAAAACCTCTAGGTTTGTCTTCCTAGAAATATAAATGCAGTGAAAAATTGGAATCAAATAATTCATTTGCAATATAATAAATTTGGGGATCATTCATAAAATAATGCCTGTGCACACACACACACAACACTCAGGAGTGCAAGTGGCCTTGAAATGTGTCTAGCCTTGTTCTTTTACTTCATCTCTACACTACACTACACGGTAACAGCAGTGTATGATCAAACTTGTATTTCTCATGTTGTTGTTTTGTGCATAAAGTCTTTTACAAGTTTGTCAGAGCATATGAAATATGCCAGCAGGTGAACCACAATAATCTGAATTCTACTGAAATTCAATTTTGATCATAAAGCATTTATAATGAAATGACTATTCAATGTCAGAATTGTACAGGGGCATGAAAAACAAAAAAGCAGTGAAGGTGAAATCACTGTTATTCAATGACCAATCACAAAGTAAGCAGCCAAAACCGTAACTGATGATTTCTGTAGAGCAGAGAGCTGAACAGTTAATCAGAGAATATCAGCAAAGAAGACAGAAATCAAGATCCTTGGGCTATAATATAGTGAGTGTACCTTGTGTGATAAGTTAGATGACTAGTGATCCATCACTTCAATCCCAAAATGAAAATTCAGGCTATAGAATATTTCCACACTAACTCAACTCTCACCTCTTTTTGCTGGAAAGTGCATGCTGAGTGTCTTTAGGGATAGCAAAGGTGTCATTCACTAAGACTGTGCAGTATGAAAAAAAAAAAAAAAAAAGCTATGTGAAGAAAATAAAAATCTCATTCACTTTAATGAATGTGATGTGAAGACAATGCATTCACTTTAACAGCTAGCAGAGAGATCATATCTGAGGTTGTGGAATAATTTTCACTGCAGCCTAGACTCAACTTCATTGAACTCACTGTGAAACTTTTGTGAAAAAAAAAACAAAAAAAAAAAAAAAAATAAATCTCATGGTGGAGATATTGAAACAGATTTCATACCATTTTTTGTTTTTAATTTCACCTCATCTGGGTGAGGAGCTATCACAATGAAGACATTACTCTTGGAATGTCCCTCATAGTAATAATGAAATGAAGAATCAAAAATGGATAAAAAATTTTTAATCTTCTATGTCAAATAACTAAATGGAGGACACATGTAAATAAGTATTTATACTTCGTTTATAATATATCTGCAACTCAAGTTGGTAACTAGATATTGGTATCTAGGTACCTTCACTTAATGAGCAGATTGCATTCTTGAAAACAGTATTTCAACTCAATCAAAATAACATTTCTCATAAAGGCGCTGGGAGAGGGGGGGGGGGTGCAGCTCAAGTATCTAGTGATGCTGATCTATTTCATAAGTAACAGATGAATAACTGTATGTGCACGTTAAAAGTTTCTGATTTTATTATTGGGTTTAAATGTCATGATTTAAGTTACTTCACTAGAAAATTAAACTGAGAAAAAAAAAAAAAACTGAAATTAATTATAACTATGCAATAAAATCAAAATTAATCCGAATTTGTTAGACCTTAATTACAATTTATAAAACAGAATACAATGAACAGAAGTAAAAGCAAAAAGGTTACAGCAAAATGCAAGGAGTGATCTTTTGCCTTCTCCCTAGAACAAGCTTTCATGGGCTTTCCGAGTTTCAATGGGTCACATTACTGTTTTCCTAAAGTGATGAAATAAACAAGAAGCAAATTATTTTTGAATGAAGGGAAACAAAATTCACTGGAACTCTAACTAAAGTGGATAAAAAACATCTTCACTAAAAACATAATTTTTAGTGAAGATGGCTAATGAAGTAAGTAAATCTGGTATGTCCACGAGTTGAAGAAATTTATACAGAACAATGACCTAGCAAATGCCTCTGCCTTTTGATCTTTAAAAGAAATGTTTGACAAAGTGAGCATGTCAACAACTATGAGGTTAAATTTATTACTTCTGATTTTGGAGGAGGGTAAAAGACATCACCTGAAATATTTTAAAAGGGCCTGACTGGTGTACTAAATATGAAAAATACTTCAGAAGTACCTTTAAACGGACAGTAACCATTTTTGTTTTGCTTTGATGAATTATTACTATTTTCTTTATCGATAACAATAAAAAGCATTTCACTTTTGCAAGCAGAAAAGTTTAAAAAATTCCTAAAAGCATGTATATTATTTAACTCTGTCAGTACCCTTCACAGATTATCTGATGTGATATGATGACATCCCTGAAGTCATAAAGGCACATAATGTAATATTTGCTGTTTATATATAATAACAGTTGTCTAGAATGCATGGTGACACATGACCAAATATTTTGCATATAACATAAGTGATATTTATGTACATCTGCATGAACGTTTATAATTCAGTAGGTGGTGTGTGTATAACATAAAAGCCAGTGAACCGAGGAAAATAAATTATAAATTAAAATTACCTAGTTATTCTTGAAAGGAATTATGATGATGGCCTTTACTTCATCATCATCAAATTCCTGCTATATACCCTAAAGGGGTGTACAGGATATGATAGTACCACATGAAAAAAATTACATCATTATTAATTTCCTATCTACAATTTTCCTCCAAATCAGTCTGTTACTTGTCAAGACTCCAACATTATCAGATCTTATATTTCTATCGTCTAAGGCACTTTGTACCATATCAATCCACCTATATCTTGGTCTTCCTCTGGGTCGTTTTCCTGCCAACTTGGCAGAGAACACTTGTTTTGCTAATCTTTCCTCGCCCATTCTGTTTAAGTGACCATACCACCTGAGATTAGCTCTGATAAATGCATTCCTGGATGCTGACAATGTCAAGTTCTTTCCTAATATCCTCGTTTTTAATATGATATTGCCATTGAAGCCATCTGTTCACGCCTATAATCTTTCTCAGGACTCTCATACCTGTGGTCTCTAGTCTTTGGTCAAGTGTTTCACCTCTGACCCAGCTCTCAGATCCACAAGTTAAAACTGGCTTGAACACTGTCTTGTATACAGCTAATTTAGTGTTCCGACTAATTTCTCTCTTATTCCACATGAATTTATTCAATTAACTCCCCACCGTACCAGCTTTGCTGAATCTGTTGCCTATTTCTATATTTAATTTACCATCTTCAGTAAAAATCGTGCCTAAGTAGCTGAAATGTTCTACTTGTTCCACAGGTTCTCCATTCACAACACAGTTGACATTTTCAATGATTCTGCCTATTTTCATTGTTTTTGTCTTTTTATTGCTGACCTTCATACCATATCTATTACAACAGCTATTCAATTTAGTCAGAGAATCTTGCAGACTTGTAGCGGATTTATTTAGAAGTATAACATCATCCGCATAAAGCAAAGAGCTGACATTAACATCTCCAATTTTGATATCAGGTTTAATACCACATTCCTTCATAATGTGATCCATATAGATAATGAATAACAGAGGGGATAATGTACATCCTTGTCTCACACCAGATTTAACATTAAACCATCTTCCTGTACTTCCTTCAATTCTAACTGCTGACTTACAACTCAAATAAAGACTAAGTATTGCTTGATATAATGCCCCATTGACACCAGCGTATTGAATAGCTTCTCTCTTGGCACCTTGTCATATGCCTTTTCCAAATCGACAAAACTTAAATACAGATCTTTGTTGTATTCCCATGCTTTCTCGACTATTTGTCGTAAAGTGAAGATCTGATCCTGACAGCCTCTATTTGGCCTGAATCCAGCTTGTTCTTCACCAAGCTTTTCTTCCACAATTCTTCTCAACCGTTTCTCAAGTATACTTGCATAGATCTTGCCAGGAACACTCAGTAGGGAAATACCTCTGTAATTCTCACATTCAGTTTTATTTCCATTTTTATATATGGGTACTATGAGAGCTCTACTCCAATCATCGGGAATTTGTCCCTCTGTCCAGGCTTTCTGAACTATGCAGTGCAGCCACTGTAAGACTTTTATACCACCATATATATATATATATATATACACACACACACACACACACACACACACACACACACACACACATGGACAAAGAAATTAGCACACCTGGAAGAAAACATGGTACAACGGCGAAACTAAGCAAATAGCTAGAGTGCGGGGTGGTATGCAAATGATCCAAGTTTGGTGCTATTGCGCATGCCCACACACCCTGCAGTGGCGCTGCAAGCACGAACCGGCAGCCTTATAAAACCGGTGTGTAGTCGATAACCGATTAAAGTGAAAAGCACCGGCCAATGCAAGCTAGAGTACAGAGTGACAATAATGCCAGATAGACGCCAGAGACGTTGATTTAAGCAACTTATGGACTTTGACAGAGGCATGATCATCGGCCTGAAAACCGGAGGGTGGTCGGCGCATCATATAGGCATGCACATGAACCCTTCTGACCATACCGTCCAACAGTATTGGGAGCTGTGGACACGTTCTGGCCCTTCCACACGGCAGAGTGTCACCGGTCGGATCAGGAGGACCAACGTTAGAGAGGATTGACAGATCGTGCGGCAAACACTGAGGGATCTCACGCTGACCTGGTCCACTATACAGGCAGATGTAGGGGCTCCTGTGTGCCCACGAACCATATTCTGATGCCTCGTGGAGGTGAATCTATGATCCCAGCACCTCTTGCATGTGTTCCCATTAACACCACATCGCCGATTCCATTTGCAATGGTGCCAAGTGAGAGTGACGTGAAACGCCACAGACTGGTGACGTGTGGTCTTCAATGATGATTGCCGCTTCATCTTGGGGACAGATAATCATCGTGTCTGGGTGTGGAGCACCCCTGGTCAAGGACACAATCTCGACCTTGCTATCGAGCACCACACCTCCTGCACTGCAGGCATTATGGTCTGGGGAGCCATAGCCTATGATAGCCGATCACCCCCTCATAGTGGTATTGGGCATTGACGGGGCAGCAGTATGTGGATGACATCCTACGGCCCCACATTCTCCCATTCCTGGCAGGGATACCAGGAGCGCTATACCAGCAGGATAATGCCCATTTGCATTATCCTGCAAACAGGCAGGGTAATGCAAACGACGTAGGCAGGCTCGGGTTGCCCAGGCCTGCCTACGTTGTGTATAGAACATTTCCATGGCCTGCCTGGACTCGTTCCTTATCGAGCATGTTTGGGAGCAGCTGAAACGCCAGCTCCCACCGTGCCACAATATCCGGGATTTGGAGCACAGTGTCCAACACATGTAGGCCAGTTTGCTGTAGGACAACATCAGGCATCTATTCGCCACCATGCCGGACCATATTGCAGCATGTAACGGCGCACGAGGTGGTGCAATGCACTATTGATGATGACCCAATTGCATACCACAGATCCCTTTGAAATTGTCTTCAGCTCTGTTTTTCCCATCATGTGCATCACCTGTATCATTACACCAATAAAATTTCAGTTGAATCCTATGCTTCCTTCTTGGTGCGCTAATTTCTTTGTCCGTGTGTGTGTGTGTGTGTGTGTGTGTGTATTAATCCTTTCTTCTGGCTGTTAATACCCCATTAATTCTCCAGTATGATGATTTGATATAAAGGTTGAAACGTTGAGTGTTATTTTATGTTAGTTTTAATTAACTTCCTGCAACACAGGCTCCATAATTGTGTATGTTAAAAGTAATTTGGAAATTGGGAAAAATTAACATAAACAGATGCCATCAATGGCAGCATTATATTGAAAATTAAGATATTAGCAATGAACTTGACATTTGTTTGCTTTCAAGAATGTGTGAGCAGAGCTGAACAGATGGAAGAGGAAAAGTTAGCAAAGGAGGTGTTGAATTGAACATCAAAATAGCAAGTAAAAGACACAGTACACGATGAGCTCTAGGTGGATTTATGCATTTAGGAGATCAAAACAAATTCTGGTAATATTGGAGTCCTGACAAATAGCAGATTAATTTCTAGAAAAATTGTTATTGAGGTTATTAATAATGTAAATACAGAGCCTCCTTTGCTCAGTTAGTGTTGTTGATGCCCTTCAGTTGGAAAGACCTGGTTCAAATCACTTCAGAATGTGCAAACAAACCCTTTATCCAAGCTTTTTCACATGAAGGTGAGTTAGCAAGTCTCATGTGGAATGGGATTTTGACAGGAAGAAAAATCCTGCCCCTTCAAAATAACACACACAATTTACAGATAAAATGGACAGTGTAGATAGGAGTAACTACCCTTTCACAAGTGAGCATTAAATATATTTCTTGGCTATAACAGACAGGCCATCAAGCCTCATACCAAAAAGGAAAAATTGGACTTAATGATCTGGTACTATCATATTGTTTGTCACTGTACACAAGCATCAGCAAGTTCTAAATGAGAACAGTTTAAAATTGCTATATGCATTAAGATGGAGCTGGTCTTAAAGTGACTGTCTTCCAGAATTTAGGTAAATTAATACAGCCATAGCTATTGAGATCCAAACGTGTTTCACCACTGCTGCTGACTCTAAAAAGTGCGACTTATAATGACCTGTATGTAGTACTTTGGTTTTCTTCTGTCTCTGTTTGTGAAAGGGTAATTATTCCGTTTGTGCTATCAAATATTGCTAATATCAGTCTTGTTTCATCAAACCTGCTTCTCCTCTTACTCATTTATTTCATCTAATTCTGGAACAACCTTCCACTTAATGTGTTTCCTCAACTTCAACCAGCTCTTTAAAAATTTTTCATTAGATTTCTTTTTTCTCAGTCCTTATCTATACATCACACATAGCACTGATATGCCTAGGTTCTTGTACCTCTCATTGTGTGTGGGTAAAAAGATATAGTTCACTAGTATCTGCCTTGTAAAGTCGTTTCCTTTCAACATTTTAGTAAGTACACCAAGTAGCTGTATAGCTGTAGTTTGTGAGGAGGGAGAAAAATAATAAAGGCTTC
The DNA here is from genome assembly GCF_054136105.1 of Typopeltis vanoorti. NCBI lineage: Eukaryota > Metazoa > Arthropoda > Arachnida > Uropygi > Thelyphonidae > Typopeltis > Typopeltis vanoorti. The sequence continues at coordinate 92,024,124 of NC_143563.1, read as the reverse complement.
TGTCAGATGTTTCTATTTCCAACAGTGAAGAAAAAATTGTTTTTTAAATGCTAACATAGCTTGTTTGCACAGTATGGTTATTGCTGCACATGCCTACTGATAAGTTAACAGCAGATATAACTGTTGTTGCTAAAAAAAGAAAAAAATTATCTATGGCAGTCTTTTTATGACAAGGGCATATTTTTAAGCATAGATGAAAATTTGTTATTAAAAATCATCCTGAAAATGCTTGTTGAGCCATTGTTGGTTTAATACTGTTGTTTTGGATTGTAGAGCTGAAGGCAATTTATGCCACTTATACCAAATATAGGAATTGGGAATTTGGTACCATCTATTGTATATCTCCTTAAATCATTAAAAATAATAAACTAAGGAATAGGATTGAACCAGTCTGCTAAGCTTAATGAATGAAAATCTTGAATTAATGTAATAGAGAAGAATCTAGTTTTTAGTAATGATTATAATTTCTTTAGGAAGTTAAATAACATAAAATACCAGTATCAACAGATAGTGGAAATAGAGAGAACATGTTTTCTTTTTGCATTTTTGAAAATTATGGAGACAACCACCAGAGGTCAGGCCAACAATTGTTGTAGCGGTTGGTCAGTGGCTTTAACAAACCAGTTTGATTGTAGTGTAGCTTGTTTTCTGTGTATAGTTGTATGCTCCAGAAGATGACCTTCACATAGAGGTCGAAACGTCGAATGTAGATTTTAGTTATATTAAACTAAAGTTTTTATTCAAACACGGTAATTGTCTCCATAATTTTCAAAAATGCATTTGGATCACCGTGTAAGCTTAAAAGAAAGGATGCTTTCTTTTTCTTCTACAGTCTGATGACAAAAATACTCAATCACTACACCTCGATTTTGCTGATAATTTTTTGTCCTAATTCATATACATTGTTATATTCAGATTAATTTCATGTTTTGTTGTATTATTATTTAATTTATTTTTATTTTTTTGTGTGTTTTAAATTTATATACATATATCCCTTCACATAATTCTTGGTTCTTCACATTCTGCATTATTTTCAATCTTACACTATTTCTGACTTCAACATAAATTCAGTATTAAAATATCTTTGAAATTCCTACATTTGAATTTTCTAAGTAAAGGCCAGGGGGTTTAGGGTCAAAGCTGTATAACTGAGAGGAGACCTCCACATAGCCTTTAAAGGAATGCGGAGAAATGACCAGGGCTTCTGACCTAATGTCCTCACCTTCTCGTGGTGCACCCTGTTGGGTATTTACTTGGATACTGAACGAATGAGGATGGGCTGCCAATTTGGGATTTAGCTGACCAAATTGTATTCTTATTGGTTAAACCAAAATAAAAAATGATGGTACAGCATGACGGGCGTCGCCCGGTTAAACAAGACCCCTGTTGTTTTCGCCAGGGAACCAGGGCGAACAGCGAAAAGTCAGCTATTGGAACAAATCTGAAAACAAACCCCAACTCAACATCACCAGAGTTAAAGATCGGTACTATCAACGTAAGAAGCCTGAATGGTAAAGAAATGGAGCTAGCTGAGGAATTAGATAAGTACCAGATTGACATAATAGGGGTGCCTGAAACAAAAAAGACCAAAACTGGTGAGATCTTTCTGAGCAATAAATACAAAATGTTATATTCAGGCAATGACAATCTAGGAAAAGAAGGAGTAGCCATATTATTCTATGGACATTTGTAAGAGGCTAAGGTGTAAATGTTCCCAAATTTTGGGAAGTTTCTTGCAACTGTAAGATATACACAATTATGGAGCCTGTGTTGTAGGGAATTACTTAAAACTAACATAAAATAACACTCAACATTTCAACCATTATATCAAGTCATCATGCTGGAGAATTAATCCGGCCTAGGTTGTAAATCTTCCCAAATTTTGAGAAGTTTCTTGCGACCATCTTCATCATGCTTTTCAAAGATTTAAACCTAGAGTGGTATGTTCTGGTCTTAGAAGCCATTGTTGAATCTAGTTAGAGGACGTCTTGGTTTTCTTTTTCCTAATGATTTGTAATTTAAGACTTGTTTTGGTAATCTTTCAGTTTTCATTCTTTCAATGTGTTCCATCCATTGATGTTTATATTTTTTTTAATTTTTTTCTATTACTGATTCCCTGGTTTAATTCTTTCATAATTTCTTCATTTCTTTTGTGATCAAATAGAGTATATTTTGCAGTTTCTCTCATAAATTTCATTTCAGTTGTTATTAATTTTCTTGTGTCTTTCTTTCGACTGTATTTGTTTACATTCGGTTGATTTCTGAGTGCCACTTCAGATTCTAAAAGTTTCAATTTAATGTGATGTAGCATGCTTGTTATAGTGGGTTTGCTTGTTATCATAAAATTTATGCCGATAAGAAAAAAAGTAAAACTTCAAACGACTCTTGATAACTTCTTTTGATAAAACAAAATTATAGTAAATAATGTAGGTACAAGTATTATTAAACATTTACTTTGCATTCATTTTTTATCTTTCCTAAAAGAGTACCATATAAAATGAATTATTAATACAGTAATCAATCATGGACGATTTGTAATATTTACCATTGATTATTAGATTTGATTAATGCGATTTTGGTATATGCGGTAACATCGAGGGTTACCTGTACAGAGAAGGAGAGTTTACCATTCAGAAGGCATGTCACTAAAATACCTAGGAAAGGTAAATTATTGTTACTTTCTTTTTTCATTATAAACTGGATTCTTGGATGTAGACTACTGAGGTGACAGAGGAAGGAGTCAAATATGTCTGGGTCATGAGGCCAAAGAGAGAACACATCATCCAGATAGAAAGGGGGCAGGGGGGGAGACAGTATATGGCTCATTTTTTACAAAAGTTTTCATGTAAAAATTAGCATGTGTGTGGGGGGGGGGGGTGAGAGGAGTGAAACCCAGAGTTGTTCTCTCTGTCTATTTGTAAATTTTGTTCCTCCAAGAAAAATAACCAGAACTGATGTCAAAGGAAAAGAGATCTAAAATATCAGAAGGAAAAAAACATTTAAGTGTTAAGATGTCATAGGGAATATTAGTAAACAGCGAGATGATGTCAAAACTTTACAATATATCTGTATTATTTAGAGTTAGATTTTTAACAGGTTTTAAAATGGTAAAGTTTTTTTTTAAATAGGATGTGATATGACCAGAGAAGGAAAGTGGGGAGGGGATAAGAAAGTTTGCTCGCTCTTGACAATCTGCAGCATGGTGCATCAGTGGCATCTACTATAGCTGTAACTTTCTGAGAGCAGTAAAGTTGGTCAGAAGATAAGATTACTTTTCAGAGGCAAAGACTGGCAAGAATATTAGTGATGTCAAGTCTAATGTTATTGGTTATTTCTGAAACTAAGTGACAGATTCTGCATTCTACACTGTCAATTCGATCTAACACAGGAACTTCTTTCAGTGCTATGCAAACTTGTGGCCAGGACTTAAGGTACTGGCAGCATATTTATTGAGCCTTTTTGAAGACAGATGCACTATGGTAGGGAGAGGTTGAAATTGCAATTGTAATTTAGAATTGCATAGAATACTATACTTTTTGATATGCTTTTTTTTTTTTTTTTTAATAATTCCTAGAAGAGAATGAACAAAAGCTCATTGTTGAGGGTTGCTGAGAACACCGATTGTAACAAGCTAATGATGGTGTTAGTAGCAGCAAGGCTGGCATGTTTGTATACCGGAGGGCTGGAATTTGATTTTTAGTTTGGAGTAATTAGGTATTACTCTTAGATTCCGATATTTTTTAGAAACGTTCGTCAATTTAATTGCCTAGATCAGGGGTTGGGAACAGGCAGCTCTGGAACCGCATGCAGTTCTTGGCTGAACAAAGTGAGGTGCTTTTATATTGAATTAAAAGATACATAATTAATACAAACAACTAAATATTGTTTTTTGATACAGCCTGTTCGTGGTGCTAGATACTATGCATGTGACGTGTGTTACGCATGAAATTTTATGACATGAACAACTGACAACTACGTTACAATTTGAAATACCGCTAAATGTTAACCCTGCCTAAGGTAACTAGCACCACGGCGAAAATTTGAACTAACTGACTGGCTATGCTGCCAAACACCACTATTTTTAGATACTACGGATTTTAATCGTCAAAATAATTATTATGTTAGTTAACTTATTTATTGTGGTACTAAACTGGTGTTTAATTTAGTGTCAGGTAATGTTATAATATTTTTATTATATTGAATATGTGTGTTTACTTGCAGGTAATTAGTGATAATAATCCTCCTAATATGAGTTCAAGAAAAAGAAAAATAATCAAAAACAGAGGATTCAATAAAATGTGGATAGAGAAATTTGCATTTATAGAAGTATATGGAAATCCGCAATGTTTAATTTGCCATCTATGACTTCAAAATAACAAATCAAGTAATGTCGAACAACATTTTGGAGGTAGACAATTTAGACTTCAGTAAAAAATATCCTGAGGGTGATAATAATAGAAAAAAGCTATTGGAGAATTACAAAAGAAAACATTGCTTCAGCAAAGAAATTTGTCAACTTGGATGAAATCTTCATCGAATACTACTGAAGCAAGTTTTTTGTTATCCCTTGAAATAGCAAAAAGCAGGAAAACCTTTTTCGATGGTGAATTTTTAAAAAATTGCATGTATAACGTCCCTGAAAAAATAAGGACAAGGTACATAAAAAATTTAAAGATTTACCTCTTTCGGCTAGAACTGTCAAGGAACGGATTGTAACAATTTCTGCAGAAGTTTCAAATATGCAAATTATGGATATTAATTCTGCCGATTTTATATCTGTTGCAGTTGATGAATCAGATATTTCCGATATGGCACAATGCTGTGTGATGGTTAAATATAACACATTTTCCAGTATTTGAGAAGAACTTCTTGATCTGCTAACACTTAAAGCACACACTACAGGTCAAGATATTTCAGAAAACCCAACAAGTTTACAGAATAAAAATATAGTATGCATTGCGACGAATGGGGCACCTTCTATAATTGCAAAAAATAACAGGTTTGTTAAATTATTCTCCACTGATATTCCACATGGAGTTATTTCATTTCATTGCATTTTGCATCAAAAAGCTTTAGTTGCAAATTCTTTGAGGAAAAGTATTAAAAGGTTATTTCAGTGCTTAAAGAAGTAACAGTTTTCTTAACTGCAAAAAATTATAACGTAAATCATGTGGTACTTCTTAGTAATCCAGAAAGGAAATTTTTTTTGCTCAATATGACAGAACATTTATTAAGCTAAATTTGAAGTTGCAAGGGAAACACAGCCTTACAATTACTAGAGGAAGTCCTTATCTTTGAACAGAAACTGAGTGTTTTTTGAAGATGTTACTGAAGAAAAATTTATATATTTTGAAAATCTAAAAAAATATAGATTTAATTTAAATCAAGAAAAAAGTTGATTGCAAAATATTTGCTGAAATAATTTCTGTAATTTTAGATTCATCTACAAGTAGATTTCAGGATTTAAAAAAAAAAACATCAGGAAATGATGAAATTTATATATCATCAGTTAAATTGCAATTTAAAATTAATAGATATTTAAGTTTTTCCCGATCAATTGCAGAACTACAAATGGAGCTTCTGGAAAAAAACTTCAGGAAATGGTGGCACAAATTGAAGAAAATGAGGAAACTATGGAAGAAACATCACAGGAAATTATATTTAAATGTTGGAATTCTTTCCCAACTAATTATTCAAATGCCAGGCGACTTGCTTTTGGGATTTTGACTCTTTTCCGTTCAATGTACAATTGCAAACAATTTTTCTCTTCAATGAATTACATTAAAAATAAGTATAGGAATAAATTGACTGATAAAAGTTTGAAAGCCGAATTACTATTAAAGTGCATGACACACAATCCAGATTTAAGTAAATTGGCTGAGAAGATGCAAAATCAAAAGTCTCATTAGTGAATTTTAAATTAAAACAATCAAATATCTATTAAAATACATAATATTGTATTTTTGTTCGGACTAATTCTTTTTGCAATATTATACTTACTTAAACATGTTTTGTGATTAAAAACTTATTCAAACTTAATGTTGTTTTATCGAACATATAAAAAATTTATATGCAAACATAAAAGTGGTATTTTATATCTGGAAGTACTGAATTAAAAACAAATTTACCTAAGTTTGAATTAACTGCATTGAGTCACCAGGAAAAATCGAATTGAAGTTGCGGCTCCCAAACTTTTATTTTAATTATTTTTTTTTTTGGTGGAATGGCTCTTTGGTTCAAAAAGGTTTCCGACTGCTGGCCTAGATAAATATAGTTTCAACTTGATGTGAACAATTAGTACACGTCTGGTAAAGCTTAAGTGGTGTGAGGTATAATGGAGTACTGACAGCACTAAGAAAGGATTAAAAACATTTTAATGCTTAGAGTATTTCAACTAAGTGTTAGTTGTACTTCCTGAAGTAACTGAGATGAAATACTGGAAGTGTCAAAATATATTTTGAATCCTTTCTTAGCACTGTCAATACTCTCTTAAACCTCCAATATGATGTCCTCCCAGCACTAAGCCTTACAGCATGGATACTTTATATAAGATCATCATCAGGAATGCATATACGTTGTTTGGAAAGAAGTCAACGGACACAATAGTGTGAGGAACAAACAATCATGGTGCCCACCTTAAGACATAGGACCTCCTTGCACTGCAATGACTTCAGCAATCCTATGAGGCATACTTTCCACAAGCATAAGATATTACTCTTAGCAATCTATGGGAATTTTGGACCATTCTTCCTGCAGGCATGTAATAAAGTCCTAGACTGGTGTGGGGGTGGACATTCCTTGACCTCACCCAACACTCCAGTTAAGACTACAGATGTTCTCTGTGGATGCCAGTTTAATGTGGTGATGTTCATGCCCACAAACCACACAATTACAGCAGCAGCCTTATGACAGGGCACATTCTATTGCTGAAGGATACAACGGTCAGTTCTGTAGAAATACCACAAAGTAGGATGCATTTACATTCTCCAGAATGTTCCAATGCCTCTCGGAGTTCAATATTTGTGGCACCACAGACAGAGGTCTGAGACCAAAATAGGAAAAACAAGACCATACCATCGCACTACTACCTTTGAATTTCATAGTTGGGGTTATGCACTCTGGTAAGAGACATTCACTGCAGATCTGCTACACCCACACCCATCATCTGCTCAGTAGAGGGTGTAGTGCGATTCGTCGCTCCACAACACAGCTTTCCATGCTTCCACCCCTGTACATGCTCTACACCAGTGTTTCCCAAACTTCTGGATGTCAGGGCCCCCTTTGAAAAAATTAAAATATTTCACGGGCCCTCCTCGAAAAAAAACCGTAATATAGAAATATATTATTATAATATTTATTGTATTTATATTCAATATAAAATATACACAGCGAATATTGAAAAAGTCAAATGCAAATATTACATTTTTAGCATCTTACACATTTGACATGGCAATATATTTTTATATATATATATATCTCATATTTTTATATAAATAGATATATTGTTATTGTACATCTGCAGTGCAAGCACATGAAACGTAAAATGATTAGTAATAAAGAAAGAATTAAAAATACAAAAGAAGTTTAATAACAATTTAATGTGATGGATGTGTTTCAATACTGCTACACAAAAGGTCAATATCAGGTGAAATATCTGAAACTGCAATTCTTAGATTTCTGCTTTGAAATGAAACTTACATGAATAAGCATATATTTACTAATATTCATTAAGCGCCGAAATACACAAGAAGCAAAATTTGTGAACCTGCACCAATGTGTGATTTTTTCCATTAAAATATAAAAAATAACAAAAACGAATTAATAAAAATTAAATACGTTTCTTTTAAGATAAAAAAAAACTACTTAGTCTTAAAACATTTTCAATTTGTTTTCATTATTTCACGGTCCCCCCCTCAACAAAACCGACATCCCCCCAAGGGGGTTGCGGCCCACAGTCTGGGAAGCGCTGCTCTACACCACTGAAGATGCTGCGTGCTGATTTGAGTAATGTGGGGCTTACATATTGTGGCCCTACTATGTAAACCCACGTTGTGAGCCTCAGTTCTGTTTTTGTGCACATTTATGTTCCAGTCAATGTCTGGAACTATTCATTCAATGTATCGGCTGACAGAATGGCGCTTTTACATATCATCCTTCGTCCAATGCAAACAGCACTTGCAGTCAACTCCCTGCACTTCCATCTCAGTATGGTATCACTAGTTGACTTGGGATGGCCAATTTGTCAACAATTTTAGAACAGATAGGCCTGCAACATGACATCCTATCACAATGCCTCTTTTCAAACTCTGCCAGTTATGTTCTCACAGCCATTTTGCCCACAGTTGCACTGAATCAGGACAGTATAAACTATCCAATTGATTCTGTCTAGAAACGTGACTCGTTACATGGTACGATGCACCTTGTCCATTGTTCCAAGCAGCGTATATATACTGGGACACAAGTTACATCACAACTCTGTCAACCATTGATCCAAGCCAGATCTCTGACGAGGCAAAGAAAAACAGGAATACCAAAATTTAAATAATAAAAATAATTTAGCACTTAAGTGGAAATATAATGCATCAATGCTACTAGAAATATTTCACATTGTAAGTGATAATAAACTGCTAAGCAATAATTTTACTAAAACTAAAATGACAGCACTAAAATCTGAAAACTACCAAAGATACCATTATTTTTCACCTGAACAGAGCTTACCTAGAAAAATTTAACCTATTGGTATCTGACAATACATACCAAATAGTCAACTACAATCCAACAAACTGCATTAAAAAAAAGAAAACAACAGAATTACTTAAGTCTGTCATCATGTGGCTGATGGAAGCAGTCAAAAAGCTGTTACCACATGATTCTTCTGAAAGTTGCTCAACTTTTTTTCAAAACTTTCTTACAGATTTTTCTTTTCAATATGATGTTAATTTTTAATCTACTCAAAACTAAATGCTGATCCTTTGTTTCAAATGCCCTATATTTACCTATTTCCTGAAAAATTTTCCTGAAAAAATTTAACCTATTGGTATCTGACAATACATACCAAATAGTCAACTACAATCCAACAAACTGCATTAAAAAAAAGAAAACAACAGAATTACTTAAGTCTGTCATCATGTGGCTGATGGAAGCAGTCAAAAAGCTGTTACCACATGATTCTTCTGAAAGTTGCTCAACTTTTTTTCAAAACTTTCTTACAGATTTTTCTTTTCAATATGATGTTAATTTTTAATCTACTCAAAACTAAATGCTGATCCTTTGTTTCAAATGCCCTATATTTACTCATATATTTAATCACAATGAACATATCACTGTCAACAATGACATTTGATTAAGACTTTTCTTAAGTTTTGTGTCATTTCTGCATGTGAATTTGTGCACACCTTTATGATGGAATTGGTGCCCAGGATAACTAATCTGTGTCCCAAAAAATTCAGTACTTATCATTATTATTGCTTTACGCTATTCTCCAATTTTCCTGAAACATTTATATATGTCTGGGATTCATTTCTTATTCTGCTAAGTCTTCAACAATGACCAGTTCTTCTTTCTAATTTGTAAGCTGCTATCTGTCATGCCTCCTCAAAAAAATGTCTGCACTTCTCGTTCTCATTAGAACCTTTTGTGGGACCACAGGTAAAAGTTTCACTGTCCAGTTTCCCATTTTGAAATGTACCCACCTCACTCTATCTGAAATTGTTTGCCAATCAGGAAATTTATCCTCTCTTGTTGTTTAATAAATACTGTAGCTATTCCTTCCTTTTTTGTATATAACATTATTATTTAATAGAATCGCATCAGTGTTAGTTTTGTCTCGGTAATGCAGATTATGTTGACATAGTATTTTGCTAGTTCTTCTGCCACTGATAATTTTTACATTGCAGTTCAAAACTTCAAATCTGCTGAGTTGAGTCTGAATTTTTTTCAGTAACTGATTTTTCACTGTGAAGTTGTTTAACATGATGATGGCTGGTGTGCATGAAATTTCGTATTGTCCCATAATTTTATTATGGTTTAAGCCAATTACAGAATATAATTTGATCAGCTGCGTCCCGAACTAACAGCAATCTTCATTCATTCAGTATCTGGGTGGATACCTACTAAAAGGTGCATGGAAGTTCTGCATTCCTTAAAGGCTAAGGAGAGGGTTTTTCACGTTATCTAGCTCTCCCTAAGTGACCACAACTAGTGTAATATTAGCAGCTATGTACATAATTCTTATTTTTTTTTGTTTCTTTGGTATTGTGAATTATACCACAAAACTTCAAAGGAACATATAATTTAGCTGAAATTAGCAAACTTCAACCATCAAAGAGCCATAATGATATAAAGCTGAATTATGACCACTCAACTACACACACACACACACACACACACACACACACACACACACACACACACACACACACACACACACACACACACAACCAGCATACTACAACAAAATCAGCATAGTGTGATTAGGTATACAGTTGTGCAAGCCAAAATGTTAAAGATGCAGTCTCTGGTGGTGATATTATTATGAAGTTCAAAAAGAGCATGATCACTGGAGGACTTCATCTCATGTATGGTATGCTAGTTGGTTGCTCACATACTGTAGAGTGTGTGAGCATACTCTTTGCATAGGAAAGAGTATGCAGAACAAGGCCAAACAGGCAAAAACCATCTGCAGATGAAACTATGAAGGAAAGTGCATGTGGCAAGCAAAGAGTGCAATGACTCGTGCAGGCTAATCAATAGGTGCCATTGCTACAGTTGACACTGTAATACAACAAAGGAAATGCAGGAACAACATCCCAGATAATGAACTGCAGCCATGCACAGATTCTAAAGCCAAAGTGTTAGTAATTAGTAACAGTTTCTTTTTTGCCACACAAATGGATGGGTCATTGACTTGATGAAATCTGTGTGCATGGTCAATGCATCTGGTCTATCATGAAATGCAGACTGCCCAGATGTGTTGTGTTACCAGTTCCCAGATGGAGAGAGAATTATCTAAGATGAATCATTATTATTACATGATAGCTACAAGGACCTATCCCACAAGGGCACTCCATACCATACAACCAACTGATTACACTACTTATCTACACACTATGTCATCAGCCATATCACTGTGCATGGCATATGGAACTGGTCTGAGAAACAAATGCAAGCTCACTTATCTTGAATGACTGGAGAACATTAAATCTCAACCAAAACAAACATCTATAGGATGTTCTGCAACATGCAGAGAAGCATGAAAACATTGCACCATTCAGGAACTCTTGGATGCCTAGCGAAATGTATCTTTAAATCTACACTTTATGTAGTGATCCACTTTAACAAAAGAAACCAACATAATATTATGCAGGCTGTCAGAATTCTACATTACATCAGTTAAAATATCCACTATTGCTATATATATATATATATACACACACAATGAGAATTATGGGAATATACTAATGGGGAAAAAAAAAAAGTCATATCTATCTCAAATTACTTTTAATTAATAATAATAAAATCACACACACACACACACACACACACACACACACACACACACACACACACACACACACACACACACACACACACACACACAGAACCTGTATGAAAAATATGCTAAATAAAAAAATACACACATCAGCGTATTTTGGCTTCTTTTTTGTTACAGATCCTCCATTTCCATCTGTACCATTTAATCTTTTCTTTTTGTCTGCTGGTTCTTCTTTCTTCTTTTTTTCTTCCTCTTTCCTTTTTCTATTCTCTTCAAATTCTGATATAAGGTCGGGACAATCCAGATTCCTTTCTGGTTCCCACGTGTTTTCTGAACTAAAAAAAAAAAGATTGAAGCAAATAAATTCTTCTGTCTCGTGTTACAAAGTGGACTATAGGAAACATGAATAAAATATGTGAAATGCACAGAATAAAAACAGAAGCTACTGTTTAGTTATCACACAGTCAAGATTTAACTTCAGTGCATCAAACCCATTATTCCCGCATACTAGTAAGTAAAACACCTAATTAATAGCAAAATATTTTGCATTTCATTATAGTAACAGAAAAAAGGTTTCTAGTATTAATACTCTGCACTTACTGGCTTTTGTCAGAAAGTGCCTTTGCTATTGGTATGCTTTAAGCATACCAATAGCAAAAAACTAAAATGACTGGTTTGGTTTCCAAAGTTAAGCATGATGGATTCCTGCTAATGTATAAACTGGATTACCAAAAATCAGCTGAATTCTTCACTCGATTCATTCTATTTACTATGAGAGGGAGGTACTTGCAATGTAAGATTAATAAGATTAGTTTTTATTAGACATCAGAATCCAGTGGTCAGTATATGGGAAACAATGTAATAAGGAATGCTGGTAAATAGCAATTAGCCATACCCTCTAGAGCAGTGTTAATCTGAACATCTGGTAAAGGGTCTGGTTGCTCGTAAGATATGACTAGGTTCATTCCTGGTTCTGCCTTTACAGATAAGAGTAAAATACTACAAGGTAAGTACACTACTAAGTTTTAGATACAGCTACAACAGAGAAACAGACAAGTTTATGTTACTGCAGAAGCATCTTGATATAACTGATATTTTGGCAGAATCCAGAAAATTTCCACTATAAGAGTTTTTTCCCCTTGATTTGTAGATTTATCAGCTTGAATTTGAGGTTTTGTCTGGAATATGTTTTTGCATTTCATTTAGATAATTACTGACAGCCAATATCCATCTTATCCATCTCTCCCTGGGGAGGGAAAAAAAGGTTATTACATCATCTGTTACATCTGAAATATGTTATCCTTCCTCACTTCAATGGAGGTATCTCTCTCTCTCTTTTTTTTTTTTTTTAATCACAGAAGTGACATGTTACTTTTCTACAAGAATCTTCATGCACTGATATAATTTTAGTTGTTTCAGGATGTATGATATAATAATTGATTTGAAAAAACATGTGCTCCAAAGGGAAGATCAGATATAACTGTAAGGCAGTGAAATGGGTAATGGTTTGTGTCTCCTCAATATTTTCTTTACCTTTTCAGCATAAGAGCAGATAACATTAGATCATCAATTTCTTGATAATGGTTTCGGCTACTACGGCAGCACTACATGATTAAGTTTGCATTATTATTAATTTGTTTATCCACAATTTTCTTCCAAATTAATCTATTACTTGTCAGCACTATCTAGCATTTCATGCTTCTAAGGCACTTTAACTGAATCAATCCACCTAGACCCTGGTCTTCGAGTTTTCTTTCTTGCCATCTTAGCATCAAACACCTATTTTGTTAAACCTTCCTCACACGTTCATTAAATGGTTATATCACCTTGGATAAACTATGCAAACACATTCCTGAATGTTAACATCATCAAGTTCCTTTCTAATATATTCATTTTTTTTATATCATTCTGCCATTGATGATACCTGTTCACGTCACTAATTTTTCTCAGAATCCTCATTTATGGTCTCTAGTCTGTGATCAAGTGCTTTATTTCTAACCCAATTCACAGATTCATAAGTTAAAACTGGTGTGAACACTGTCTTGTATACTGAATATACTGTATTGGCTTGGTATTTTGGCTCATTTCTCTCTTATTCCATATAAATTTAATTCAGTGGCTACTCACCATACCAGCTTTGCTTATTCTGTTGTCGATTTCTAGATTTCACCACTATCTTCACTAAAAACTATGTCTAAATAGCTGAAACAGTTTACTTGTTCTACAGGCACTCCATTCAGAATGCAGTAGATGTGTTGAATGTTTCTGCTTAATTTCATAGTTTCGGTCTTTTTATTGCTCATTTTCATGCCAGTTGTTACACCTATTATTAAATTTAGTTAGAGAATCCTGGAGACTTGCACTAGATGTGTTTAGAAGCACATTCCATCTGCATAAAGCAAAGAACTAAGTTTGAAATCTCCAATTCTAATGCCATTTTCTTTCATAATCTGATCCATATAGATGATGAATAAGAGTTGAGATAATATGCATCCTTGTCTTACCCCCGTTGAAGAAGGCTATGCAGAAAAAGAGGCTCTAGTGGAAAAAGTGTACAAAGATTGAATTGTTGAGAAGTGGAAGGTCATATTCTCATCTGAGAGCCATTTCTTTCTCCAAGGAAAGTGAGTATACCCCTATGTTTGCAAATCAGTGGCTGAGAAGACTTCTCCCACCCACTTATGACAGTGGAGGATCACTTGTGCCTGTTGATGGTATGATGAAAAGTGACCAGTACATAAAAATACTGGAGAAAAGAGTGGTCTCACAGATCCAGAAAAACAAAGAACTCATCTTCCAACAGGATTTGCCACACTTCAAAAAAAAGTGAGAGTTCCTCAAAAATCACATCATCCAATTGCTTCAGTGGCTAGGTAACTCTCCTGATATTAACCTAATAGAAAATGACCACAATATAAAATGATGGTACAACATGACAGAATTTCATACTGGCTGGGGTCTCACCAGGTTAAACAAAGCCCCTGTTTAGCCAGGAAACCAGGATGAACAGCGAAAAGTCAGCTACTGGAACACATCCCAACTCAACATCGCCAGAGTTCAAGATCAGTACTATCAACATAAAACTGAATGGCAAAGAAATGGAGCTAGTTGAGGAATTGGATAAGTACAAGATCAACATTTAAAAAAATAAAAAAAAAAAGGAAAAAGAAAAGACAAAACCCAGTGAGATCTTTCAGAGCAATAAATACAAAATGTTATTTCAGGAAATAACAATCAGGGAAAAGAAGGTGCAGCTATAGTATTCAACACTAAACACGATAACAAGTCAACGAGACTTTTCTTATTCCCTGACCCTTCTCTCCATGTGAATTTGTGCATATTTTTATGTTGGAACATTGTGTTACATGGGGGACTGGATTAAGAGACTTATTTGTGCCTATGGTCCCATAGAAGTTCAACTAAGGTAGAAATGGAAGAATTTTTTGAAGCTTTTAATAAAGCAACTGACACAATGAAAAAGGAAAAGTTGGCCCTTGTTGGGACCAACTTTATATCTAAATAGCAGAGGAGGAGGAAACGACTGTCAGACATTAGTTTTGCTCTTTTTGTCCAAATTTTGGGAAAATTTGGACAAAAAGAGCAAAGCTAATAATAATGGGAAATACCTGTTGGATTTCTGCTCAGAATAATACAATGTTCCAACATAAAAAAGTGCACATTCACATGGAGAGAAGAGACAAGGAATAAGAAAAGTCTCACTGACTATGTTATTGTTGATAGTGATGTTTTTTCACTGAGGACACTAGAGTGTACAGAGGATTTGAAATTGGAAGTGATCACTATTTAGTCTTCAGCAGGATAAAATTGAATTTCATATTGAAAAGAAGAACATGTAAGAAAGTTTTAAAGTGAATAAAAGTTGAGCAGCCAGCTCTCAGATGTGAACTGTAGACTAAAATACACAAACATTATTCAAGAAAAAATGAGAGTTTGTGAACAGGAATGAAAACCTTGGAGATTCAGTGTCAAATCCTGAAGAAAACACTGATTGATTCAGCCAAGAGGCATGAGGTTGTCTAATCTCAAGGATAAAAAATCAGAACTCCATGGTGAACAAAGGAAGTTAAAGGCAGCAGGAATAAAAGAAAGCATATAAAAGTTCCTGGCAAATAAGTCAGCTTGTGCTCTTAGAGAATACAAAGGCAAACGTAAGAAAGCTTAAACACTATGTAAAACTAGCTATACAAAAATCATGGGAAGACTATGGCGAGAACATAGAAAATAAATATCAAGATGGCAAAATATTCTGGAGGTTGGTGAAGAAGCTCTAAAATGGAAAAAAGAGTGCTTGCTAAATACAGCATGTCATCTGCTCTAAAAAAATCCTTAGCCTACTCACAGTACAAAATCTACTATAGGTAATGGGTAGAACCACACACACACAAACCTGTTTTAGTTTCACTTAGTGAGCATGTTCATTCACTAATGATGGCTTCTCATTAATTTCAGGTCTAAATATTTGCAATAATAACATTATTAGTCTTTCTTCTTGTGAATATGTTTCTGATAATTTTTATGTGGGGGGGGGGAGATAACAACCTCATATTCAACCAATGGGTGTTGTATAGAGTAGTTGACATGAACTTAAAAAAAAACTACTAATCCTTCTAAAACCTGCTGACATTTTCCCTACTGCAGGTACATTAGGTCTGTTGGTGGGTACGTGAAAAATGCTAATGATGGCACATTAGCATTTTCTATTTTGCTTCCGTTTCTTAGGTTTCAGTACTAAATTGGGACCTTGCATTGTTCCTGTTCAATTTGAGAATGAAAGATTCATGTAAATAATTTAGATTCAGTGTCAGATCCTCACTACCTACAGAGTCAAACAAAGATAATCACTATGCTGCAAGCAACAAATGTCTATGGAAGTGGAATGTCAGGATTACCAAAGTTATATCAGCATTGCAGCAAGCTAGTCCCAAGACTACAAGAAAAGAAACAATCTGGCAGCATTTCCATTGCAAGGAGTCCACAAAACATCTAAAAGTGAGAAAACTAAGGAGAGGTAAAGTGAAGGACACAGGAGGAAAAGATAAGGGTGGGGGGGGGGGGGAAGAGCCATATATGAAGGAGTATAAAGGCAACGAATAAAGGAACGTTATATGCTGGGTTGGGTTGATAGGTTTAAATTGCTGATTAAGTAAAGCACCTGCTCTTCTGATTGGTTTATTTTGTGGATGAAACAACCATTTCAGGATAGATGACTGACTTTCAATTGAAAGCTGCTAATAAGGATCATCTGAATGCATGTAATATAATTGAGTTACAGATTGGGGAGAGGTTTGTATCAGATTACTGCAAGAAATTCTCCTAAAATGAAAGTATACAAGGACTGAACAAGAAGACCCCTGGAAGCTGTGCAAGCAAGAAGTAAAGGAGTGAGCTTCTGATTTGAGTGGTATTGTGTAAGATACCTGAGAGTGTAATGGGTGCAGAAGCTACATGATAGTTTACTGGAAGTTCATGCACAAATCTTGACTTCATGAAATCTGGTGACAGTGATAGTTCTTATTGTAAAGAATAATTAATGCTAGTTACCAGAAGATTCAATTACATTAAATATTTAGAGAAGTTTTTTACAAATTGTACCTGACAGTGCTTTCATGCAAACCAAAGAACTGGGAGAGAAAAAAGCTAGGTTCAATTCTCATCGTGATGACAGGAATCCACAAGGGCTTTTCAACTGAAGTTGAAAAGCTCTTGTGTGTCATAAATTCTTGCATATAAGCTATGGTAAATTTTAACTGTAAGTCATCTTCCTGCTAAATGGCTAGAGAACACGCACAATTAACAGGCAAAAATACATTAACAAATGGAATGGAGCCTTATACTTTGTGTAGTGTAATGTAGTGTAGTGCTGTATCGTCATGCAAAAAGTCCTAGGACTCCATGAAAGTACTATGTAATTATATTATCACTATTCATTTACTATTAAAATATGGTAATGCGTGTTGAGGTTAACCTACTCTGGATACCCTTTCCATTTTAAAAAATATTCCACTCGCCCTTTGTTGATTCTTTTGTCTAAAATCTTTTCTACAGTGAATTCTTCTGGTTCCTCAGCATCATCAACCTCTTCTTCTTTGATACCTTTCTTTTTTGCCATTTTTTCTGAAATTAAATGAGAACAGTTTTTAAACAACTAATAAATTCTTTAATGCAAGTCAACTTCAAAAACTAAACAATTATTCAGTGCACATTTCAACTTGCTGCATTCTTTCCACTTTGTGATTCTCTAACACAAAATGCCCCCCCCCCCCCCCAAACTGATTTGCATAGCTACTACATTTAATGGCTCTATATATACAGCAATCCCTCGATTTGTGCACCTAATGCGTTCTTTAAAGCAGGCGCATTAATCAAGTATAACAACATATGGAAAAAAAGTATAATTTGTTCCTCAAATTTCTTTTTTTACCCTTGATTTTTTTATAAAAGAATTAGGGTATGTCTCAGGGCCTAGTTAAAGGAAAACTATGAAGCTGAAAGATAATAAAACATATTCAAAATGTAAATCTATTGTTCTGGCAGGAATTCTGTTTCTTTTTTTCATACAACTATCTCTTATGAAAATTTTTCTGCTTCTCTCTTCACAAGGGCCAGTCTCTAAGCATTGCACTTAAAAGTTTCAGTAGCACAAAAAATATTTTAAATTTGTTTCTATGAAATCGCTTTGGACTTGTCAGTGATTAAATTTTCTTCATATTCTTCCCGCTGTGCATCTAAATTTAGCAGGTCGGAATCACTCAGTTTCTCAGAATAAGATTTAATTAACTTAGATTCATTGGAAAAGCCTCTAAATTCATTTGCACAATGTGGAAGAATGTGCTTCCAAATGGATTGCATATTGCTAGCAGTAATTTCATTTGACTTTGCGACTTTATAATCAGGTTGAGATTTCTCTGATTTAGCCAGAAGAGTCTTGGAAGGCATTGGCTTCCAAAAAAAGGCCAGTTTCATTGACATTAAATATTTGTTGATCACAACAGCCCCCTTCTGATACAATTTTTTTCAAATCTCTGGATAATTTGTGGCCACCTCCTTATCAGCACTTGCAGCTTCACCTGTGATTAGAATATTATGTAGGCTATTTCTCAAACCATCCAGCACTAAAGTGGAACTCTTCTTTTCCATCATTGATAGCTCTTTCTTTCAAGGTTGCGAAGAGACTTAATGCTTTTGATTTAATAAGGTCAGTTCTCAGCAGGATCCGTTTTTGGTTACAATCTTCGATCCGTGTACAAAGAAGTCTCTCTAATTCAATCATTATAATACTTTGTATTCAGCAGCGTTGCCTAAAATTGCTCTTATAGTTGATTCACCCATTTCTGTGTTCTTGTCTTATCTTTGCTCTGGACTCGCCTTGTTCACTTTCTTTATTATTTCAAGTTTTGCTTCCAATGAGATTACTTTATGAATTATTTTCACACTTTCACTTTTTTGTTCACTAATTCTTTTACTCATGATGAAAGGTTGGGAAAATACTTTAAAATTAAAAAAAAAAATGTAAGGAAAATAACTGGAAAGGAGGTATGAGATATGATCAGGAAAATGCTATGTAATTAGCAGAAGACATAAATTTTGGCAGTAAAAATTTGGAACATAGTATACAGTATATACATAGCATATATGGAAGTAGCGTAGTAGGCCATTAAAAATAACTTTGTAAAATGTTTCAAATCAGTAAATAAATTATTTCATTCTGGTGAGTGATTTTTAAAATAGTTAGCCATAAAAAATGTATAGATCGAAAATTTTAAAAATCTGTAACATTTATTTTTAAGATGTATATAGGTGCACTAATCGAATTTGGGTATCGAAAAGAAAAAAAAAAGAGACTCAATCGGGGGGGCATTAATCAAGAGATTACTGTGCAAACACTAATGATTGTTGCTGTTCTGTTTTTAACATGATTTGCTTCCTTCTCCTCCTCCAGAAAATCAATGCAGTCAAAACAATAATGAAACTGACAGTAAAAACTTAATATATAAACTAATAAAAAATTATATAGGTTAAAAAAAACATTCAAGTTAATATAAATCAACTAAAGATACCAGCAACTGAATTAGAAATCTTTATGCAGATGCACATAAACATCACTTGCCCAGCATATATGCAATATACTTGGTCACATGCATCACACGTTCTAGGCAACTGTTTAATGATGCTGCTGGTCAGTAATCATCAATAGTGTTGATCACAATGAGGCAAACAAAGGATCTTTCAGAGTTTGATAAAGGGCATATTGTGAATGTCTGTCTGGCTGGAGCCACAATTTTGTAAACAGCAGAGCTGGCTAGTTTCTCAAAAGATGAGACATCCGGGCTGTTTACTCAGTGGAAAAATAACCTACATTGCTTGTCTAAGAGGCTGTGGTCTTAAGACAGCCTGTCAGGAACAAAACTGCTATCGTCTGAGAAGGCTTGTACAAACAAAGAATGTCCTGTGTGCAGTGCTTGACTGAAGCATTTAATAAAGGCTCAGTGAGATATGTTCCTGAAACATATCTCACTGAACTATGCACAGGAAATTGAACAGGATCGATATTGGCAGTTATTGAAGGAAATCTAACACAGTATTAAATAATAAAAGTTTCTAATTCAGTGACTGGTAAGTGTAGATCCAAGGTTTTTTGATTAACAAAATATGTATTATTGAAAAGTTTTGCTTATAATCATGGAAAATGGGTCACTTAATCACTCATTCTACACAGATGAAGCAGTTCAATTCTCACAGCAAAATTTAACAGGGGATATTTAAGGTTTGTTATCAAGAAATAAAATTGTAACTATCATGATATATAATTTCTCATAGAGCATGATACATGTGTTTCTAAAACAACTATCATAGAATTCCACACAATAAAAAAAAGCCTTATGGGAAAAATAAGGTTGGAACAGAACAGTCAAAATGTGTAGTCTTATAAGTTATTGTAAGTCTTATAAAATATTGAAGTTATTCATTAAAGTTGCCTTTAATTAATATCCTTTATATGCATTGTTAATTCCCTAAGCTAATTACCAGTTATGTATGACTAACGTATAAGCCTTGCTACTAGAACTTATAAGTTATAACGTACACTAGAAAAATAAAAAATATAGGGCGACAGCATACGTGCTCATAGAGCAACAGATGTGGTTATATACCATAGTAACAGAGAAAGTTGAGAAGTGTGTGTGTGTTATGTATGTACAATACCTCTGTGGGTTATTATGTTCAGGCAGATGGCATTCTTCATGTTCATTTTGTGTTATTGAGAAGCCCAGCAAAGCATGGTTACTTTGTGAAAAATTGCATGGACTAACACAAATTTGCATTTTGGTGATTTTATTCTCCTACTTATTGCATCTGAACAAATTTACACATTACAAATGAGTTATAACAGAAGAGTACTGTACATTTCCCTTTATTTGGCAAAATGAATCTTGTTCAGCACTTTCATAATGAACACAAATATTGTATTATCTAAAGTTAATCTCGGATTATGGAATATAATAATTTTATCAGTGATTTTTTTAATGACAGAAATTCAATGAATCAGGCTAGTGTTCTATTTGCCATACTTCATAGTTCAGTTTTATCAACTACCTTACTTGTTTCTGAAGAATGATTCACTTGATTACATCACCAAAGTCCCTGCAACTGGAAAAACTTTTTTTCGAATGTTGACTAGATCACTTATTGAGTTTCCTTAATTTAATTAGATGATTATTCAGTTAACCATACAATTCACTTTCAGAAACACCTGTTGTGTATTCCAGTTATTTCTTATACAACCTTTCAAAAACAAATCTGCTTCATTTTCTCTCTCTCTCTAGTACTTGATTAGGGTATCTCTCAGTTGTACATATGCAGCTGTTAACTGAATTCCAAGCATTATTAAAATGAATAAAGGATGCTATGTTCCCTCTAATTTTTGCTGGCCCACATGTGTATGAAGAACATTTTCTGTGCAAGTTTCCAGTCTCAGAGTTAATGTTTGTGCTAATGTAATATTTATTATATTCAGGTTGCTTTTTCCCCACCTCATCTAGCTGTAACCTGTAAAACTGCAAGCAATAAATTAATTTTCTTAAATCTGCATAGCTGCAAAATCCATTACTTTTTGCACCAATTCAAGTGGCTATACTGTCATGACAGTAGACGTTCTAAGCAAATGTGCCTCTGCAACTTGATGACATCAGTGTCAGTTCCCACACACAGAGTGCATGCTAAAAGCAACTAATTATAGCATATTAAGTTGGAATGGGTAATATTGAAGTGGAAACAATGGAGAAATTTTTAAATAATATGTGACAAGTATGATTTAAAGCAGAATCCAATTAATTGGTCCTCTCCTAATAACAGAAACCTGAACTTCCTCAATGTAAAGGTTATTATCAGTGCTTCTTTCCCCCTAAGATTGACTTAATTCACTTAATTGACTAATTCAGAACATGGCAATTTACCACTTACAAAAGCTACATGCCAATGAATCTACAAACAAAACTGTTTTAGTTTAGTAGATAAATTACCTTCTATGTTAAATTGAGTTGGCATAATGTCTGTTTTAATGATTTTATGGCTTAAACATTCAGCCGCTTTCAGGAAAAAATTTAGTTTTAAAAATATCTGCTTCAACCAGTTCTATAAAACATTCTATAAGATCTTACAATGGTTAACTTTTTTGAATAAATTAGGAGATCACCTTGAAAAACAGATGACTATTTCTCAATATGACTGATGTGATAGAATTTGTTAGGGAATAGAATGATAGGGCAGAATTTGTTGAACTTAGTGGTAATTCATATATAACTGAATTTTCTGCCATCTAGCAGTAAATGCAAATTATATTTTGTCTTTTTTTTTCTAAAGGATCTGAAAGTAGCCATAATTTAAATCCAGTTTTGTAATGTATTGTGCTCTCCCTCCCCCAAAAACCAGCAAAAACTCAATTTACAAAGAGAAAAATCAAGAAGTGTAATCTTAATAATAACTCTGAAGTCTAAGACAAACTGCAGGCTTCCATTAAGTTTCCTATTAATACGAAGGGGACTGCTCCACTGAGAATTTATTTTGCAATTACTCCAACTTCTTTTGTATTCCTGCAATAATTTTCAAAACATTACAGAAACTGCAAAGGAGTTTTATATTGCCTAATACAAATAGGGGATATAAGTAGTGATTTGTGCTGAATATATGTCCTTACCACTTCTTGCCCATGCTTGTACTGCTCATGGGTATGCATAACATTTTCTTTCTGCTCTCTCAACAACTTTTTCTTTGTCTGCAATGCCTTTTAATCATAATACTCATCCATATAACTCCTATCTGATATATCGTTCTGACTCACCATACAGTCTGACACTGCATTCAAATTTCTGTTGACTACCTCCTAAGAACCACCACCATCACTCCCCCTCCCCTCCAAATTCTTATGCCATGACTGCTGAAAGCTGACTCCTCAAGGTTGCTATAATCACCTGCTTTGTAATTTCACATATATGCCTTCTTAACAGAAAATTCTGCATAGCTGGTGATCTCTCAGGAAAAGACTGCATCAATTTCCCTAAGTGGAGGCAACATACTAGATTGGTTACTGTTAAGTTCTCTGATGTTATGATCGGATCCACCACACTCGAACCTTATATTTCCTCCATTAGTTGTGGTTTCAGGTAATTATCTCTGAGCAGATGTATATATTCCATTTTCTTTTCTCCCAATCCATCTCCATGGCTGAAATTCCTTATAATAATTACTCAAACTGCACTCATCATGCTAATTTGCCAATGCATGCCACATTCTTCCTTATAATCCCTAGATTACAGCAACAACACCAATTTTGTCCTGCTGGTCTTTATTTCTCACAGATATCCCCAAATTAACTGCTCTCTGGATCGCTGTCATTTCTAATGTACTTCTACACTTTTTTGACTTCAATTCTTCTGTTGTCATTAGCAAAACCCCTCCCCATCCTGTTCCTTCTATCTTCTCTGAAGACACATCCTTTGCTTTCTATTGCTATGACTATATATATCATCCTCAGTTGACCAAGCCTCATTAATGCATATATCAATCTAAGAGCTAATCAATCAAAAAACTCCTTACCCTTATTCCAAATTACTTCTGGCATTAGTATACATAAACTGTAATACCCCTTCATTCCACAACCTCCCTTTACATTTTGTGTTGCTTAGCTCCCTAAATTAATTTTAGGAAGCTAATAAATTAAGAACCCAAGGAGGTATATTCAGCATCATGTGATCACTCTCACACCTACTAACCTCTAGGTTTGTAGGTGTGAGATGTTGCATGCTCACCCCCCACCAAACATTCTAGTGTCCCTGATGCTAAACTTTGGAACTCTCGCTGAATATTTTCTCATGACTCCTGACCCAAAATCCATTTAAATGCAAGCCATCCATATTATATAAATCCTTCCTCCCAAACTCACTTCACACCATTCCTCCTATACAATCTATACACTGACTCATTTGTGATCATCTCTGCATCTCAGCTCGCCTCCTCCTTAATGCTATCACAGAGACTAACAACTCTTCTGTCTTCTCACATTTGTTGTGATTACTACCCCCTCTCAGACTTCTTATACTAATGATTAAATTCATCTTATATCATTAAAAGCTAAATGACCAAGCAACTTGGAACAGATCCTTTTTTAGGTGTTTTAATCTAATCAAGAAAAACAAGCTTGTGATGGCATCAATGAATCTGGAGGAGAATTCTTGGATACTATTAAGTCACATAGGTATCAAACAGGAGTTCCTGTAACTGAAAAAGAAGTCTGTCACCTTTCACCACATCAGCAATATCTCCATCTTTCTCGGTTCTCCTAAGGATAACCTTCCATCTCTCAGTCTTCCAGGCATTACTAGATTCTCTGCTCTTGTAGCTTATCTTATTTTGGACAAACAGGAATATATGGTTTTATTCATCTTGAAGAATGTAAGTCTTATATTAAATATCATGAGTCTGAACAATCTGGACTTGCCAGGATGCCCAACATGCTATCTGCACTAAACAGAGTCACTCTGAACACACGAATTCTTCATAAAAGTTGTAGAACATCAGTATAAAGAAACGCATGAAACATTAACTTCCATTAACTTAAACAGATTCGAAGGGCTAGACCATGGGAGACAGGAGTGATCAGCTGATAAAAAGTACTAACTTACTTACTATCACACAGTAAATACAGAAGGCCTAATTTTATAAAGGAAATCAGGACCCCGGTCCACTGTTGATAAAGTGAAACATTCGTCAACAGAGGTAAAATTATTATGTATTTAAAAGATTGGTTTCTTGAGTATGAAAACCGACCTCTACAAGTTAATAATTTTGCAATTTTTATAAAGAATTATAGTTATTTTATAATCATTTATAAACAAATGTTTATAAATAATTTAGAAATATATAAGACAATAAGTTAAAAATTAAATTTAAAATACTGTATAATGGCATAATGGAGAAGCCTTAATGAGAAAACAAGGACTGTCTTGTCCATGATAACTGTCTGATTTAACAGGAATGTTTTTTGATTCACATTATCAATCCACAGCACTAATAATTTTTCCATTACTTCACTCATTGAATATGTTCTTTCCACTTCTGCTTTGCACAGACAATTCCTGCATGTGAATGCTTCATCTTATCTACACTGGTTACTATTGTTGAGACTAAAAACTGTTAACTTGACCCTCATTTGATTCGCTGCATCTAATTACTTCCATTTTTTCCTCAATGGTAAGCGATTTTCTCTCTCTCTCTCTTTTTTTTTAAAGGTGAGGAAGATGTTAAATCAGCTCTATGTTTAGAAGACATTTTTAATTTATTGCTTAAATACTAATATTAGTAAAACTTTCACTTTTTTTTTGGAAGTCCTTACAGCATGGATCACAGTGAACCAAAACCAACTCCTGAAATCTGTCATGAAACAAACATTAAAAATATTACCTCCTCTGAACACAAAAATTTATGTTTCCTCTTTCGCTTGGTGCATTACTTTATCTCCAAACACCTGAACCAATGAGTACTGCTCTTACATCTGAAGTGGTGCCCCTAAGAGGTCCCTACAAATACTGGATTCTACAGAATCCAGAGTGATTATTGTCCCCCTCCCTAATACACTTCCACTAACTTTCATCCAGGTTTATTTTCTGCTTCCTTCATCTTCTACAAATACTGCCGTGGCCACTGTTCATCGAAATTGGCATCAGTGACTCTCCCACCTCACATCAAATCCATTCAAATGCACTTGCTGCCTAATCAACTCTTCTTCACAGTTCATCTCTAACCCACAGAACAAATTTCTCATCGTTTATCCCTTCTGCCATTGCCTTCTGGAACAATCTCCTGCCTAATGTGTTTCCAAAGGAATACATATCTTTTAAGTTGTTTCTTCTGGCCCATGCAAAAAACATTGGGTAACACAAAAAGAAAAGAAACGTTACTCTCTCTTCTCTCATGTTACTGAAATGCTGCACGAAATGGAATAAGATTCAACAACCGTTACAACGTGCAAGAAAATTAATTTTTTTTTTATAAGACTTAGTGAAAATGCAATGTAAACTGATTAATCAAAACAATGATCTTACACCACTTAGTATTTCATCTTCTACCTTAGTTCTGTGGGATAAATATAGTAGGGTTTCTAAATTTCCAACATTTCTTAAGCTTCAAGAATCAGGAAAGGAATATTGCAGTACCTGAGAATTCCCAAAAATTTTATTGATTTAACATGAACAGTTTCGATTAAATAAGAATTTTTATGCTTATTTTAGTGATAAAACAGTATTATGATGAACTGTACATTTTAGTATATAGGTAAAAAAAGTAAAATTTAATTGGTAATAGATATATTAAAAAATATAACTAAAAGTTTGATTTAACAGTATAACTGAAAAAAATAAAAATAGACAAAAATATCGGTACAATGTACTTATAAATAACATTATATATTTGTTGGAAAAAAAAATAAAAATTTTTTTTTGAGATTAACATGAAAGAAATTCCAAATACGTACTAATAATGCTGGGGAAAAAAGTTAATACCAACATTTACATTTACTGACATAACAGAATTTCAAAAAACAAAAGGCCTTAATTTCTCAGTCTGAATCTTTGTTTAATTTAATATCCTTTTCTAATTCAAAAGTAAACTAGTTTATATTTTACACTATTAAAGAAATCATGCAATTCGGTGATGTTCCAGTTCTATGTGAAAGATATTTATATATCGGTTAATTTGAAAATTTCAGTAATAATATTTTTTTGCTATGTGAACTCTACACAGGTAAGTGTAGAGCCAAATAAAGAGATATACATTTCCCAACAGATTATGAATCTATTGGTACACAAAATAATATATTTAAAATGTCTATCATTTAATATAAGTTATTAATAAATAACCAATTGCCTTGAATCCAAAACTTACAATTAATAGCAACATAATTAAGAAAATTAAGATAAATGCCATGAAATAAGCTAAAGATTCTAGCAGAAATGACAGTAAAAGTGTACCACCACTTTTCTCCTATTACAGGATGCACCATAAGTTTTATAAATTATATAGGCAACAATTTTTAACAATTCTTTGATGATTTATTTATATAAATGACATGTTATGCAATGGGTATTACTCGTTCTCATGAATAAAAAATTTCATGAGAATGAGTATTTTATTGACAGATAAAAAGAAAATACAAACCAGCAGTATTCATTTACATTTATAAAACTTGAGGTTACATAAGAAACAAATTTTTCCTCCAACCATTTGCGAGGAAAAAAAAAAAGCCTTAAATATTTAATTTGCATTAAAAATTATGCAACAAATGATTTTTTACTTCATACTGTGACACTAATTACTTTAATTGGTGCATGAAATAGCAAGATGCCAATTTGGACTCTCATCTCCAAAATCTCAGTTCTAGTTTATTTATTGTATAGGTTTTCAAACTATCTTGGATAATGATGCTACATGAAGTATAATAATATCTACCTTTAAAATGTGAAGTCAAGAAAGGCAGAGTCTAAATAGTCCATAAGAAGTCCATAAATAGAAAAATTTATGAATAAACATACCATAAAAAAAAACCGGGTTATTACATTAAAAAAAAAAAAAAAAAAAAGAATTTATTGCATTACATTAAAATGTTTTTTAAACATGACTTCTATCCACAAAAGGTTGGGTTGTAAACTTACAGAACATTAATACCATAGGTTTTTTAATGTTTTTTATTTATTTATTTTTCTTTTTTTTCACAAAATGTAGAAACCATGCTCTCGAGCTACTTCAGGTAGCAGGCTGGTGCTCTCATACCAGGCAATGAAATTCATCTTCTCCCTAAGGACATTAATATAACATCAATACCCAGGGTGGAATTCAAACCCACAACCCGCTGGTTGGAGAGGAAGTATATATGTTCAGCCAGCCAGGCCTGGTTTGAAATGCAAC
Organism: Typopeltis vanoorti; assembly: GCF_054136105.1. Taxonomy (NCBI): domain Eukaryota; kingdom Metazoa; phylum Arthropoda; class Arachnida; order Uropygi; family Thelyphonidae; genus Typopeltis; species Typopeltis vanoorti. Next base: position 91,996,157 of record NC_143563.1, on the reverse strand, counting down.
TTTATCTTTTGATCAGTGTTCATTAAATGAAGTATATATTAAATAAAAAATAGCATAATCAAGGAAATGTGTTTACCACATTAGACATAAATCCCAAGATCATATGGGAAATCAGTTTTCCGATTGAATAAATGAAGGTACGGTTACATGGTGTCAATCAGAAGTTGGCTGACTCAGTGACTGGACATTTAAAGGTATGAAAATTGACTGTTCACAGTATTCTATAACAGCATTCTTTAACCTTTTTACACCTGCGAACTGGGGAAAATAGGAGAAATATTTCGCAGGCCAGCTGACAGCTAAGACAGAAATATAAACCAGTGTAGATAGTATTTTATTACTTTAATCCAATGTTATAAAATAATAATTTTTAGCTAGTGCGACATCTGCTGCTGCTTAGAGGTTAGAAATTTGATATACGTGGCTGGAGCATTGTTTCTGAGAGACGAAGAAATTTTTGGCCGACCGCCAGGAAATTTCTGCGGACTGGTGCCAGTATGTGGACCACAGGTTGAAGAACAAGGTTCTATAAGATATAGAAAGCAACGTTTAATAGCCTTTCCCATTACAAAACTGGCTGATCTCATTTGCCATTTAACCACCTTGAACCTGCTTTGTAATTCAATGTTTTAATGAACCTTAGTTTTAAATCCAGAGACACAATCCACAATCAAAACTGCTCAAGTTTTGGCTTTTAATGAAAGATATCTTAATCTAAGTGGATAGATGAAAATATCTTGCACATGGAGAAATAGGCAAACCAATCTTACAGCTGCTTATACATATTGCAAAACACGTAAAACAAAAGCTGTGAATATTTGGTTGCAAGATATAACAGTGCCAGAGTGGTCCAAAAAACAATTTATAGAAGGTGGCTTCAACCAAAAACTGCACCGAAGTCTGCAACATTAATAGGGCTAAGTCTGACTTTGAAAGGTGTAAATATAGAAAATGTGCCATCTGAGCCAATAGCAGCCACACATTCTAGTTTCTTGAAAAATCTATTCTACAGAATTTTGTTTTTGTCCATTTGTGCTCTCACTTCTGTCATCCAGATGATAGCAGTACTACATCATCACTTGATAAAGCAGCCCTCTTGGTATCATTTTCTCATCCAATTTCTGCACTGATGATGAAGGCAAATCACATTTGTCTTTACTTAGAACACTACTTTACATGCTTCTCCAGGCCTTCCACCAGAAAGGCATCAAAATAATCTGGATACTAGAAAGGCTTCTGGTCCTGATGGTGTCCTACCAATTATGTTCATGAAGGTAGGTTTGTGGAAAATAATTACTTTCCAATTAATTATTTCACTAAGTTCTGACTGGTCACAGGTACTGGTGATCCATTTCTCTGCCAAAACTGCAATCAGTTCCTAAAACAATGTTGAATATAGTTTCACAACCAATATTTTAAACTCAGTCCAAAATGTGGTTCAGATCAGGACTCTGTGCTCCGTCTCCAACCATTTATATTCTCATTTCTTTATTACATGCCACCAACCTTGCAGTATAACATCATATGTCATCATGCTGATACTGAACTGGATTGTTTCTTTACTGATAAAATAATCAAGAACCTCAATCTAATGTTTGGTGTTTATTTCTCTGAATAGTATGATAAAAATTCCTAGTTCAAAGTAAGAACAGCATTTGCAAGTCAGAATAGCATCACATTTGCAGTTAACATATAAGGTGATATGGTAATTAGTTCTTCTGGAAACACTGTACCCAAACACATCCAAGTATATATTGTCATTCAATCAACTTTCTGGTGAGATATGCAAATTGAATGAGGGAAAATTGGAGTGATGTTTGGCTTTTAGCAGCCCTTCAATGGAAAACAAGGTTATGGATTAAGAAGTTATTATATTATACAAAAAAACTATTGGTACATAATCAGAAATGTACCAATAGTTTTTTGAGTAGAATTGAAAAAAAATTATACTGAATATATTATCCAAAAATGTAACTAACAGTGTTTAAAAATAAATTTTTTCTCATGTTTCTACACAATTTGGGACAAGGAACTTGTTTACATTAAAGAGCTGTGGATTGTATTCCTTGGGAAACACATAAGATGGAGGATTGTTCCAAAAGGCAGCAGTGCAAGGGATGAATGAAGAAGAGGAGAAATTTGTTCTGTAAGTATGGAGATGTGCTGTTAGAGAATGGTGGTTAGTTACTGCATATGAATATTCAATGGTCAAATGGATTTGTGATTTCTATATAGTCAGAAGTTGTTTGGAGGTAAGTGATGCCCTGAGTGAAAAAGAAAACCTCCTTTTTAGAGGCAATAACTGTAATAATGTTTGTGCCGAGAGAGAGAGAGAGAGCGAGAGAAAATTGAGGTAAGTGTCATCTCAAGACAATAAATATCATCATGCATGGAGATTTGGGTTTTGTCAAAAGTGAGGCTAAAAGAGAAGGGTTCTTGTTTTGTGTGAAATAAGACAGTTGCATTTTGCTTGCATTGAAATTGACAAGATTATCCAAATCCCACTGGTGAATGTTTTGGAGATCTGTATTTAAGGCGGTAGTAGTTGAGGCTTATAGAGTAGAGTTCTGAACCTGAGTAATTTATTGAATATATATAAAACCACAATATCCTTCTAAATATGCTATTTATAACATGAGGACAATCCCTGGAAGTTACGCAAGGAAGCAGTGAGCAAGAGAGTGAGGAGTAGTTTGTTTGTGTGGAGGGTGGTGGAACCGTGGAATTCATTGCCTGAGAGAGTGGTTGGAGCAAGAACGGTCAATGAGTTCAAGGAGTGGTATGATAAACTTTGTGTTTCCTAAAAACGACCTCCCACGATGAGTCTTTTGACTCCATGGAGGCATGGGTAATAACAATGAGTAAAACAATTTAGTTTGCCTGAGAGAGTGGTTGGAGCAAGAATGGTCAATGAGTTCAAGGAGTGGTATGATAAACTTTGTGTTTCCTAAAAACGACCTCCCACGATGAGTCTTTTGACTCCATGGAGGCATGGGTAATAACAATGAGTAAAACAATTTCACAAAGTAGTGACTGAAAAAAACTTAAATTCAATCTTCATATTGCATAAGTACAGTCAATAAAAGAAAGGCAAAGTTCATTACCTGACTTGCTGCTTGTCTCAATTTCACCTATCAAGAAAAAAATATGAAAATATTACCTTACTTTAATGTATGTGAAAAAAAATATGAAAATATTACCTTACTTTAATGTATGTGAAAACTAAAAATCTGAAGCACTGAAAACACACACGCAAACGCACGAGTACTAAAAATAAACATGGGGGGGTAACACTGAGTGCATTTTTTGAAATGGAAATTATTGACTGATACATTAAATGTTTCTGGTTTTGTATTATTCTGAGATTGTTTTTCATGTTATATTCAAATGTTAATAAAATCATATTTTAAAGCAAATTTGTTTTGTGCTTGTTTTTACTCTATACATAACATAGTAAGGGTGCATATTGTTTCGGGAAACTTTTGCTTCATTTTAGTACCCACACACATGCTAAGTCACAGCGTAAATGTATTTCTTATAGCAGGTCTTGGTCAAAACGTTTGAAAAAGACTGTTAGATGATTTATCTCCAGTCTGCAGCCAAAAGACCATTTAAAACCCATTAAGGCAAGGAGTATGGTGCGTGGTTGGTGAAGGGATCACATCTATCATCACATCAGAAAGGTTAAATCACTTTCAGATGATAAACTGTTCTTATCCTAGAATTAGAATCAAGAACTTATTAGAACAAACATTCCAGGAAATGCACAAACAAAATTAACATTATAGTTGTGTTCTTCACATCGATAGCCGAAATATTCATGCTAGGCGCTCGACAAATTGTATCATCTGATATTGCCCATTGGGTGGGACATGATGTTATATGTGCTTTGCAGAGAAATCAAAGCAAGGATTTTCCTTTCAGGATATATATATATATATATATATATATATATATATATCCACACACACACAACATACATAACTAAGAGAATTTATATGTTTGTTTTTAATTTCTAAAGGTGGGGATAATTATATTTCAAGCTGCATTGATCAGGTATGTATCATTTCCACATAACTAACATGTCTCCAGAAATGTATGAATACAAAGAAATTTCTTAAAGACAGGTATCCATTAATTTACAGTTGTGATATTATGGGTGGTGCAATAAATTAATATGGCAGGGCCTGCCATAGTAAAATAGTCTAAAAAAACCTTTTCAAATAATGAATATGGAAATTTTCATTAGCAAGGCTTATTTGGTTTTTGGAAATCACCTGTAAAAAAAAAGTGGCGTAATAAAGAATTGCAAAGATTTATGAAAAATCTGCATTTCCGAACCTGGTGATGAATCAGACTTTATTTAAAACTGAAATAGGTGAGAAATATTATATTACAGTATTCTGAATTTTCCATAAATGACGTAAAATAGGAATTATCAGATTATTTTATGACTGCCACATTCATTACGTAAGCAGTAATATACAAAATACAGGCAATCAAATAACACAAATTATCCTGGAAAAAATTTTATTTAGCATGCCATCTAACAATGATCGCCCATAAGACAGGCAGCAGTTCATGTGTACATCTCTCCTGGTCCTGTTTTGTTTATTTTGGAACACAGATGTGCTGTGTATTTGTATCAACTATGAATTCTTTAGAACTATACACGCTTAGAAATCAGAGGAATCCCTGATTGCTTATGTTTTCTTTTGATGTTTTTGTAGATAGCTTACGGTGGTATAATCATAAAACAGAAATACTGCTAGATATTCATATATACTTGATTTGGTGTAGAAAAAAAAATCCATTTATATAATATTTTAAAAGGAAATACTATACAAACTCAAAACAAGAAAACATTACTTTTGGGATATTTTCTATACCAAGAAACCATGAAAGATTTCCCAATTTATAAATTGGGAAAATCATAAATTAGTTTTCATATTCATAAATAAAAAACAAACTTGAAAATTGTGTGCCATATGTAGGTGTGTGTATGTATTGATGAATGTATAAAAGTGTGCCTGCCTGATATAAACAAGACATAATACATGGTCAAGTGAGTCCTTGCCAGATATATAATGTGAGAGACAGTATGGTGTATTTCACACATTACATATCTGGCAAGAGCTCACTTAACAAATGTCTAAGTTATGTCCAACATGATTAGAACCAGCAATAACAAAGGATATCCCCTATAACATCACTTGCACAAGAGTTGTCCACACACACAGATTTTTTTTTTTTTACAGGCCCTTCTGTTTTTCATGTGGGAGTAATAATAGTAATAATAAAAAAAAAGTTACTCCCACCATATTGGAGCAGTTAAATTATATTTTGCTTTTCACTGAAATTCACTGTTCCAATATCAATTTCAGTTTCCCTATTCTACTCAGTCTTAAATATTAAGTTTCATTAAAATCAAGTAATTTTTGGCAGTTTCATGCAGATGGAGAGAAAAAAAAAGATGTTTCAATTTTAGATTGGATGCGCACACAATGCATCTTGCTTTCGGCAATTTAATATCATCTACGATGTCAAGTACTAAGCTTTGCCAACTAGATGATGCAAAGAATCATCTTTTCAGAACTAATGCCTATTATATTCTCAATGCTTATATGCTCATTATTTCACATGCATAATTTTCAGCTTTTATTCACTTACACCTGTAACAGTAAACTGGCCTCAAAGAGAATGGAATTCTTGTGTTTGTATACCATATGCAGTATCAGAAATAAGGGGACCGAGCATGTGTACATTGATCAAGTTGATATGTCATATCCCCACGTGTCCCGAGGTCTGACATACGCCAGTTTACAGGCTGAGATTAACTATGTGAGTATGGCCAGCAGAGTGCCATGAGCATCAAACGATTGTTCCCTTTCCAACCGTGCTCAGACTTGCTTAAGTTTTTGCTTGAGTCATTAGTGGAAGAGACCAATCAACCAACCTTTATTGGTGATCAAGTTGATATGCTCAAAGATAATTGGCGAATTGGTAACTAACATCCTCAGACAACAAGTGAAACTTGGTTGTCTGAGGATAATACACCATCAAGAATAGAAAAGGAGGAAGAGAGAATTTTCTGAAAGGATTGGAAGGTCAAGAGAGGAGGAGGAGTGCTGTTAACAATAACAGAGGAATTATGTCCTTTAAGAGTGAAAGTGGAAAATGGTAATACATGTGAAGATTATGAAACTGATGTGAGATTGACATCAAGAGAACAGTATATCGAAAAGGATGTTGTGTTAGGCCATGGAATGGGGAGGAACACTGAGTGTGAAATGTTCAGTAAAATTAGTTGGACACATAACAAGAAGGCAATCCTAATGATAGATTTTGAAATATAGAAGTGTGGAATGGAAGAAAGAGATAGTGCAGAAACAAGGACAGCAAATTTGTTCTGAGGGATAACTATCTTAAACAGCATGTGATAGAAGTGACATGAGGTTTCAGGTGTTGGATTATGGTGATATCCATAATTTTCTTCTTCTATAGGTTCTCCATTACGATGCATTTGATATTTTCAAATGCATGTCTTGTTAATGCTGAGTTTCACAAGAAATTTATTATAACAGTTATTCAATTTGATCAGGGAATCATGCAGGCTTATACTGGATTTATTTAAAAGTATAACACCATCTGCATAAAGTAAAGAACTGAGATTAACATCTCCAATTTTGATATCAGGTATAATACCACTTTCCTTCATAATGTGATCCATATAGATAATGAATAAAACATGAGATAATGTTGTCTGACACTAGATTTAACATCAAACCATCTTGCTGTACTTCCTTCAATTCTAACTATTCTTCAATTACAACTCAAAGACTAAGTATTACTTGATATAATGCCCACTAACACTATATAACTGGAGCATTTTGAATAGCTTTTCTCTTGGCACCTTGTCATATGCCTTTTGCAGGTCTACAAAAAAATACAATCTTTGTTATATTCCCACGATTTCTCAACTACTTGTCATAAAGTGAAACATCCCGATGGCCACTATTTGGCCAGAATCCAGCTTGTTCTTCACAAAGCTTCCCTTTCATAATCCTTCTCAACAGTTTCTCAAGTATACTTTTATAAATCTTGAGGGCTTATACCAGATTTATTTAAAAGTATAACCAAAAGAATAACACTCAGTAGGACCTCTGTAATTCTCACATCGTTTTATTTCCCTTTTCGTATACGAGTACTATGAGAGCACTACTTCAATCATCTGGAATTCGTCCTTGTGTCCAAGTCTTCTGAACTATGCAGTGTAGCCACTGGAAGACGTCAGCATTTATGGTCTAATATCATCTACTCCTGCTGCCTTTCCACATTTCAGGCTTGTGATTGCTATTTCTACTCCAAGTATATAGATGTATTCCTGCTTGCATGTCTGTTCAGTGTTTTTTACCACTGTGCTGGCATTGATTCTTTCATTTAGCAAAAGTAATTACCACATACATAAAAGATATCCTTTTCTCCAGTTTTCATGTCATCTTTATCAACTCTAATTCCTTTTACAGCACTCTTTCCTTCCTTTTTCAGCTTTTCCCACAATCTCCAGAATGTCTTGCCACCTTCCTGATATTTATTTTTTATGTTCTTACCAAAGTCTTCCCATGACTTTTATTTAGCTAGTTTTATAGTGTTTACCTTTCTTACATTTGTCTATGTATTTCCTAAGAGCACAAGCTGACTTATTTGCTATGAACTTCTGATATGCTTTCTTCTTTTCCTCTTTAACTTCCTGTGTCCACCATGGAGTTCTGATTTTCTCTCATTGCAGACAACCTCTCCACATGCCTCTCTGGATAAATCAATGTTTTCTTCAGGCTTGCCACTGAATCTCCAAGATTTGGTTCCTGTTCTCAAACTCTTTGATTTTTTCTTCAATAATGTTTGTGCATTTTAGTCTACAGTTCATATCTGAGAGCTGCTTAACGTTCATTCGCTTTAAAACTTTCTTATATGTTCTTCTTCTTTTCAATATGAAATTCAATTTTATCCTGCTCAAGACTAAATGGTGATCACTTCTATTTCAAATCCTCTTTACACTCTAGTGTCCTGCATCAGTGAGAAAAATCATTATCGACAATAATGTAGTCAATAAGACTTTTTCTTCTTCCTTGCCACTTCTCTTCATGTGAATTTCTGCACATTTTTATGTTGTAATTGTGTTAGTAATAACCAGTCCATGTTCTGAGTAGAATTCCAACAGGCATTTGCGATTATTATTAGCTTGGCTCTAAGTTTTCCCAAAATATTTCTTGTATGTCTGACAATCATTTTCTACTCTGCTATTTAGTTCCTCAACAAGGACCATCTTTTCCTTTTTACTTGTGTCAGTTGCTTTCTTTCAAGCCTTAAAAAATTTCTCCACTTCTGCCTTAGTAGAATCTTCTATGCGACCATAGGCACAAATAAGTCTCATTATCCACATCAGTTTATTGCCTGCCATTCAAGAAGATTAGCCTTGTATTTAGTGTTGAATGCTATAACTGCTATTTTTTTCCCCTGATTGTTATTGCCTGAATATAGCATTTTTCAGGCAATAACAATCAGGGAAAAGAAGTAGGCTATAGCATTTATTTCTTAGAAAGATCTCACCAGTTTTTGTTTTTTTATATTGTACTTATCCAATTACTCAGCCAGCTATATTTCTTTGCCATTGAGGCTTATGTTGGTAGTATAGTACCGATCTTGAACTCTGGTGATGTTCAGTTGGGTGCGTTTCAGGATTTGTTCCGGTAGCCGAATTTTCACTGAGCAATGCCCCAACCGACATGAATTCTGTCATGTTGAATCTTTCCTCTCCCATCATGTTGTGCCATCATTTTAAATTGTGGATTAAGCCAATAAGAATACAATTTGGTCAGCTAAGTCCCAAATTGCCAGCCCATCCTCATTCGTTCAGTATCCAGGTAGATACCTAACAGGGTACACCACAAGAAGGTGAGGCTATATGGAGGTCTGCTCTCATTTGTACAGCTCTGACACTTAAGCACCCCCCTCCCCAGTATCCACACATGGATACAGTGCTCATATCTGTTTGTCAAGTTTTCATTGTGATGTGGAAACACTCGAGAGTATGCAGCAGAGATAAATGACTTCATTGATATCAGGAGCCTGGAATGTTGTTTTTACAGTTTCCAAATATAGACCGCAGTTCCTCGCAACAGCTATTCAGCAAAAAATTTCAGTAATCAAGCAAATTCCATTCTCAGTGGCTACAATCCAAAAATCACATCTCACATTCAAGACATTTCAACTTATTGCCAGTAGAAATTTCTTGAACAATACAAACTGCTGCAAGAATTCTCTCAAATTTGTATGCCTGATCACAAAGAAGATGTTATAGTTTCTCTACGTCCTCCAAATCTTTAACCTCAACAATGAATTAATGTTACCCAAAATATGGGAATATGTTAATTACATGTGTATTACTTAAATTTTATTTATAATTTTTGTTTAGTATACCAACCACGTAACATTTTATCTGGCACTCTTGTGACTGTATACAAAAAGGCAACCACTGTTACAAGATATAGTTTCAATTTATTTCAGTTTTCCCATTTTCTTCTCTGAACTAGTGATGATTTGCAATACACACTCTGAAACAATTGTGTGATGCAAGTTTCGTTTGTTAAATAATCCTTACTCCAGTTACGTGTTTATTTGACAAATAAGTAAAATGCTCATCTCTTAAACATTGCACTACATGGAGACTCAAAATCAGAAAGTTTACAAAATAATTAGGCAACTGCTGAATAATCATAAATCAATGCTAAATTTTAATCTGAATGATTTGCTTAACAACAAAATATAAAAATATTATTTGTGATCAATTTGATTTTTGATCACAAAACTAATGTAATAAAAAGAACTAACATTGGGTTTATTAGTTGTAAAGATTTGATACAACTATATACTAACTAGCTTCGCCACGTTAACTAGTGACTTCATCTGGGTTTGGATGAACATACAAATATAAATAAACAACAAGCGTTGATTATGAATCAACATATTACTAAAAAAATACTGAACACGTAGGAACTGTTACACAAGTACAATGGAAATACGTGGAGCGTGGATGTATCATACTTATGTAATATTCCTTGTATGTTCATCCAAACCCAAATAAAGCCAGTAGTTAACATGGCTAAACTAGTCAGCAACTAGTTGTATCAAATCTTTATGACCAATAAACCCAGTGTTATTTTTATTATAAAAATATTATTTCCTAAAAGGAAATCAATGTAGCTAGGTAGCACAAACCCAACCAAGTTAAATTAAATTTTATAATTTTCTCCAGCAAATTCATCAGCTTATTTTAATAATTGTGCTTTATAGTTTTTGCTAGCTAGATTAAACAAACTTTACTGTGTTAATTATTGCAATATTAATAATTTGCATTTAAGGTACAACGAAAAAATTATCATGTAATTTCAAGAGCAATACAATAAGAACTAATTGAAGTAACAATGCAATTTTATAAATTAATTTACTTGGGATCCTACAACCCACACAACTTTTAAGTGTTATTGGTTGTCTTGTGTGTAAATGATATAAGATTTGAAGCTGGAAACTCATTTAGGAAGAGTGTTCCCAAATGAGTTTTTTAGTTTTCAAGGAATTGACTTTAAAATATATTCTTGGTTTAATCTTTAATCCTTAATCCAAGTGTAAGACAGAGTTTGTACATGAAGTATTTTCACAACTTGGCTACTTGTATATAGAAGATAACTTAATTTCCCATAATACAAAGCACTCACTTTTCAGACATATATAATGCTATGCACATAGTTTCCCCATATACAAGTAGCGAAAAGGTGTATCACCTTATTATTAAATTCTTCTGGATCAGAGACAGATGTTTAAAGTTTTTCATTTGGTTATACTATAAATTAAAGATACCAAGAAATTATATTCTTGGTTTAATCCTTAAACTAGGATTAAACTATTAAAGCAAGAATTGACTAATTTCATGTGAGTTGAGCCCAACAAATATAATTGCAACTTGCACAACAAGAAGCAGCAGAATGTACAAAATATAATTTTTTTTTCTATTTAATAAAAATTTTTTAAATAAAATATTTTGTAAGAAAACACAGATGCAGCACTGCTAATTACTTGATGAAATTGTACTAACTTATAGAATCCTTCATTTAAAAATCAGGTAGAGGTATTGAAAAAGTACATTTTTCATGTGGTAAGTAAGGTTTTGCATAATTGCTTGAGTCCTGCATGAGTAATAAATTATTCCTTATGTTTTAGGTGCAGTTAGAATTGAAGGAAATACAGGAAGATGATTAAATGTTAAATCTAGTGTCAGACAAGGATATACATTATCTCCTCACTAATTCATTATCTATATGGATCACATTATGAAGGAAAGTGGTATTAAACCTGATATCAAAATTGGAGATGTTAATATCAAATCTTTGCTTTATACTGTATCTATTGTAATAGATACAGTACCTGTTGTAATAGATATGATATGAAGGTCAGCAATAATAAGACAAAGACAATGAAAATAGCCAGAAGCACTGAAAATATCAACTGCATTGTGAATGGAGAACCTACAGAACAAGTAAAACATTTTGGCTACTTAGGCATGATTTTTAGTGAAGCTGATAAATTAAACATGGAAATGGACAACAGAATCAGCAAAGCTGGTATGGGAGGAAGTCAACTGAATAAATTTATATGGAATAAGAGAGAAATCAGTCAAAACACTAAACACAAGAGTGTTCAAACCAATTTTAACTTATGGATCTGAGAGCTGGGTTAGGAGTAAAACACTTGACCAAAGATCAGAGACCGCCAATATGAGAGGTCCGAAAAAGATGCGAGAGCATCAATGGCAATATCATATTAAAAATGAGGATATTAGGAAAGAACTTGAATGTGTTAACAGAGCTAATCTCAGGTGGTATGGTCACTTAAACTGAATGGGAGAGGAAATATTAGCAAAACAAGTGTTCTCTGCCAGGTTGGCAGGAAAAAGACCCAGAGGAAGACTAAGATATAGCTGGATTGATACAGTAAAGTGCCCTAGAAGATAGAAATATAAGATCTGACAATTTTGGAGTCTTGGCAGGTAACAGATTGATTTGGAGGAAAATTGTAAATAGGAAGTTAGTAATGATGTAAATTTTTCATCTAGTACTATCATATCCTGTACATACCTTGAGGGTACATGTCAGGAATTTCATGATGATGGTTATTGAAAATAAATATCTTACTGGTTTATCAAAAATTACATATTTCATCAATTATAAAGAATAGAAATCATCAGAGAAAATAACAAGCAAGTTTTATACAAGCATTCTCACATGATCGTAATTGTTACATCAAATAAACCTAGAGCCATTTTTGGCAAATACACTGCACTATATATAGTTTATTTATTGTTGTTGGTAGCATAATTTTGTTGACAAAAATTCTTATGTTGTCCTCAAACAAACAGAGTGTTTGAAATTAAAATTGAAACAAACCCTACATTTTAATACAAAATTCAAATATAAGATTTCATGAAAGTCCATACAATAAGAGTAATTGTGTGGGATTCTGAAGCAGTTTTCTGCTAAAAATTGCCTAAGTGAAACCAAACCAGAGATGACAAATTTTAAAATCTGTTGTATAATAATTGTTTATGGGCAATGTATAGTATCCAGAACTTAGAATGGAAATGTATATCATGATCTATTAATTGAAAACTGCAGCCTCTTAGAATGAGGACGTACATCCGATTTCTAAGTTGTGGAGACTATACATTACCAATGAACAATTTTAAACAATCATTTTCATGAAATATCTTAAAAGCAATCTACTTATGATGTCAAGACAATTGACAACAATGTGCACTCACACATTCAAGCACTGAGAGCTCTGAATGGTATGAAATTATTTAACACTCATACAAAAGTGATAAACAGGTATCAGCCATCCCACCAAATTGTCTTACTTTAGTTGTAATTTTTATTGAAGTACTAACTTATATTTATTGGTAAATGTTTCCTTCCATGAAACTGAACAAATCTAAAACTAATCATCATCTGTAAATTGATTTATCATCTTTGGAAGCCCATTCAAAAATGTTTTTTTGTCTCTATGGTCTTTGACTTGCACTACAGTAAACTCATAAGAACTACAAGAAGTTTATAGTGAGTAGTGAGCAAGCACGCTTTAATGGTGTTTGCTAGTGAGAATTGACTGTATCAGCCATCCCACCTTGCATAGTTATCTTCAGCTGTGCTATTCCTGCCCAATTCTGGGTATGGAATATAGACCCTAAGGCTTGTAATCTGGCCACTATATCCAAGACACTGAACTACTGTAGTATAAAATAAAACAAATAATAATACAGTTTAAAAATCATTACTGATTATTTAGGTGCCCAAAAGATATTTTTATATCTAATTATTTTGATATTTTGTTTCCATGTTGAGTTGATCTTTGAATACTAAGAAAAGTTTCTTCTGGTAACAGGGTTCCCCCCCCCCATCCTCCTTTTGCTCTCTGCACATAATAAACTATAAAATGCACATCTGGTCGATTGGTAGAGCCTCTGCTATTAATCACGCCCAAAAACTTAAGCAAGTTTCAGCGCAGTTAGTAGTTGGAGGGGGTTCCAATCGTTCGATGGTGTTGGCCCACTCTCCCTCGGGATAAAGGCAATTCCACGGTCATCCTCATCTCTGAAGATTACCACAACAAAATGCTTCAATTACTTGAAGATAATTCAACATATTCAATTCTTCAGGAAGATCCTACAAGAGAATTACAAAACTGTACAAACAACTTGTTAAAGACTACGAGTGAACTTCCTCATAATGTTCGCCTCTCTTTACGCTCTCTACATCCTCTTATCCCACGCATCTATGCGGTTCCCAAAATTCATAAAGAAAACATCCCTCTTCGCCCAATTGTGGAAAGAATTGACTCACCTACGTATAAACTTTCCAAATATCTAGTCCAATAAATCTTCATCTTTCATCAAAAACAACCATTTTCATTGATGGGAATATAAAAGATGTTCCCATCAACGAAAATGGCATTCTAGCAAGTTTTGACATTATATCTTTATTTACTAATGTTCCTACAGAGGAGGTACTTACATTACTAAAGGACAAATTATCCAAAAAAATATTTGCTTTATTAAAACATTGCATTCATTCTGGTTACTTCAAATATCAGGACTCGGTTTACCAACAAAAACAAGGCCTGGCAATGGGCAATCCTTTGTCCCCAGTTCTAGCTAACATCGTCCTTGAAGATTTTGAAACGAAAGTCATATCTTCCTTCTCATTTAAACCAAAAGTTTGGAAACGATATGTTGATGATATTTTTATTATTTGGAATCACGAGCACACATCTCTCATAGATTTCCTTCATCATCTAAACATCCAACATCCTAATATAAAATTTACTGCTGATCTAGAAAATAATAACTCCTTACCTTACCTGGATGTCATGCTTACATGATGCTCTGAAAGATTAAAAATCTCTATATACAGAAAACCCCACTCACACCAATAGATATCTGCATAATCTTTCTCATCACTTTCCACCACAAAAACTTGGAACTATATCTACCTTAGGACACAGAGCATGCTCTCTCTTGAATGAACCAGATGAACTACAAAAAGAAATAAATCACTTCATTCTTATCTTTAAACAAAATGGATACTCTGAAAAAACGATTAAGAAATTTCTTCTGGATCATCCTAGGCAGTGCACAACAGAAACTATTAATTTTAAAGGTAGCATCTCCATTCCATACATTAGCACAGTCTCTAAAAAATTAACTAAAGTCCTTAAAAAATATAATATCAGGACGTTCTTCATCACACTTCCTAAAATCTGTTCTCTAATCATCCATCCAAAGCCTACTCATCACTACCTAAAATATCCAGGCGTATATAAATTATGGCGCGATTGCAATATCCCTTATTTTGGACAATCTAACAAATCTATTGAACAGCGTATAGAAGAGCATAAGAGAGACATCTCTTATAAAAGATCTCATGCAACTGCGTTATCCAGTCATGTTCTTTTTTTCAAATAATCCTAATAATGATCAACAAAGCCACTCCGTTTGCTGGGATAGATCAGAAAATATTTTTCACTGTGATGATGAGTTTGAGAGAAAAATTGTAGAATCAAGGGAAATCCTGCTGAACCCTGTCCACTTAAACATCAATTTGAGTTATAACATCCCAGATAGCCATGCTGCAGTTATTCAATATCGGCATTCACGTGAGCCTGCACGCATACTTGCAATAAACAATGGCACGCCCGTTAGAACAACTGAAAAAATACAATGTTTTTTATGTATCAATTATGTGTGGCAATTTTTACCTGTAATTTCCAGTTGTTTTAGATACTTCAATGTTTATTACTATTCTTTTTCTTTATGAATACCTGAGGAAGGCTGTTATAAGTCGAAACTAGTTGTATTGTTCTCATTAAAATCTTTATAAGTTATCTCGGTTTTTTAAGTCATTAAATCTATGAAATATATATATATATATATATATATATATATATGAAGCCTATCAGAAACGTTTGTGCACAATTTTTTTTTCTTCTTTCAATAAATAACACATACTGCTATTTTAAAAAAGACAAAAAGCACTGTAATGTGAGCATTGCTTCTTAAAGGCCATTGTTCATTATTCATGACTGAACAGTAAGAAACAAGATTTAATGTAGTTACAATGCCCCTTCCCTGTTCTACAATACATACAAACAAATACTGCTACTAGACAATGGCTACTCTGCAATAACAGAGATGAATACAAATGTAAATATCTTTCAGCCAACATGTTATGCTTACAATATGTAACTATTTTGCCTCTCAAAATTACTTAGATATATAATGCAACAAACCAAACTGCCCTTACAAAACTATGCAATATAGTATAGTACGAAAATACAATTCCAAGTCTTTAATCGTGCTATCTTTAATCAATAGTAAGAAAGTGACTAAAATAAGTTCATAAATGTCTGTTCTAATGCTGGCACAACTATGAAACAATTTATTTTAAATAATTAAGATAATGAACAGAAATTACGTATGGCATCTAGATTATTACAGATAACATTAAATCACCCCTAAAGCAGTTTAAAAAACTTCTGAAAAAATGACTACACAACAATTAAAAATTAATTAGCATATGAAGAACAATTTTACCAACTACAAATTTTTAAATATATATATATATGTGAAGCCTATCAAAAACGTTTGTACACTATTTTTTCTTCTTTCGATAAATGTCAAAATAAATGAACATTTTTCATCAGTTCAAAAACAGGCATTCATAAGATACCTTTTTTAAATAAATGTACTTCTGCATATGGTATTGTCACTGGAATTACCACATACAGATAATGAATGTTGTGCATAAACTTTGTGTTAATCTTGGAAAATCACCAAGAGAATGCAGCAAAATAATAGGGGTGGGGAGAGAAATATGGAGATACTTTTGCAAGTGGTTAGCGTATTTTAAATAAAGCCATGAAATCAGGAAAATGATATCAGAACAAGCCAACCCCCCCCCAACTTTCCCAGAAATCATAGTCCATCACTGGTTTCTTTAAAGAGCTTAACTGGGACACAGTACAAAAGCATACCAGGAAGAATTTCTATTCTGGAAAAACATTACTATAAGCACTGCAAAAGCCTGTTCCAGAGAAGAATTGCATCAACATGGGCATTGCTGAATCAAGCCAATTTTTTGGAATACTCTTTGCACTCAAGAGTTTGTAAATACCATAATAAATTCTCACACTGATGAATGCTGTAAATGAATATGGCAAAGATATTTACAACTGAAATATGTTTGAATCCCTTTACTTTCATCAGAAAAGATCCAAAGAAATATAGATTTTGATGGTATATCTATCTTGTGGTTGTATAAGAAACAAACTTTATTGAACAAATCAGTCTACAAAATTTGAAAGGCTTTCATATATACTTGATTGGCATAGCTATCTAAATTCAGGCTACTAATTCTACTTTAACATAGATAAAACATTTAGATCCTACTTAACACGTTCTAATCATCCTGTTCATCAAAGTATATCGTAAATTAAAAATCTGAAGAATTCTCTACTCAATCATGCCAAAGGAAATAGCGTGAAAACAATTTAAAATGTATTTAAAATTATCATATTTATAACATTATGAAGCAATATTGTAATCCAAACATGCGACATTGCCAAAAATTTAGTAATGTTTAAAATAATCAAATGAACTAAAAACCTTTTTCGTGAGAGCACTTATAATTCAAGTTTTCTTTTCACATGCATAGATAGCTTTATACCATTAGAGCCAAACTGAAAATACATGCAACAGAAACTCTCTACACAACACTAACATTCACAATTCGATATGCTTTAACATAAGGAAATTATTACAAATGAAAAGGAAAAATTACATATGAAATCACGTATTTGAATGCACACATGCCTGCTATTAGCTTTAGCATGTAGATGCAGTGAAATCTGCATAGATTTCACTACACCTTATACCAGCCTAGTTGCCTAAGTGGTTAGAGTATCCACTCTCCAACCAAAAGGTGCAGGTTTGAATCCTGCTGCGGAAATGGATATTTGTAATTGTCTACAGGTGTAGGATGAATTTCATCATCCAATGTGATACCACCAACCCACTTACTGGAGGCTTGAAAGTAGGGTCTATAGACTGTGCAAAAAATTAATAAAAATACAAAATTTGAAAAAAATTTCATAGCCCACCAACAGTATGAATATACTATAAGTTTACAAAATCTGTCATGGGTGAGAACACACACACACACACACAAAAAAAATTCATTCAAATTTTTAATCAAAACATCTTTTACTAAATATTCATAGTACTGCACCTGTTACATTATTTTAAGATGCATCCACAATATCATGTTACAGTTACCAAATGGCTTAAAAGTGGGGGAACCCTTATGTTGCCATCAGAAACTACTAAATGAATGAATAATAAATATCCACTGTTATACGTTTCTTTAATAATAATAATTTACCGAACATTCTCTTATGAAAAATGCGTACACCTCAAACACTTATTAAAAGGACATTTGCATGGCCTGCAATGAGCAGCATCACTTCAGAATAGCTATCAAGCCAGTGAAACCATTAAAGACAACTAATATGACTGGACAGAGTTCATGTTTTTCCTTTAATGCAATGAGGCAGCTCATGGCAAAGCTTGTAAGTTCTCAATCGCTACTGAAACTTAGTTTCTAAAGCAGACGTTCTTTGCATACCTGCCGATAAAAAAAGTTCAATGGATATTTATTATAATTTCATTTAATAATATATGCAGTTCACATAAAATGAGAGATGTTCATAAATTTTGAACCATTATTATAAGATCTGGTCAGTGCTTGTACATACCGCATTACAATTTCACAAATTTTTTTAACAGTTTTACACAATAAAAAAAATAAATCATCTATACAGTTACTCGATGCATAAGATCTGTATAATTATAATTATAGAATATTAGCATGGATAAGAGGATGGCTGACTAACAGATATCAAAAGTAGTGCATGGAGAATGTGAGTCTGCAAGATTTAAAGTAACAGTGGGTGTACCACAAGGACCAGTGCTTGGTCCACTGTTATTTCTATACATTAATGATGGGAAGGATTTGACAAGTGACATAGTTATTTGCTGATGATGTAAAGATAGGTAAATATATATTTACCTATCTATAAACAATAAAAAAAATAAATCATCTATACAGTTACTCGATGCATAAGATCTGTATAATTATAATAATTATACAGATCTGTATAATTATAATTATAGAATATTAGCATGGATAAGATGATGGCTGACTAACAGATATCAAAAGTGGTGCATGGAGAATGTTATTAGGAGAGACCTCCAGGGAGTGAGGGACTCATCGAGAGAGAGAGGCCACATATCATATCACGTGCTGGCTATCATACTTATTTTTGAATTCATTCACACTGATTACATTCACAACATTCAATGGCAATCCATTCCAATCACTCACCACATGAGTAAGATGTAGCCATAATCCCCTTCTTAGTGGCATTCATTCTCAGCTTCCAAGGATGCCCTTGTCCCTTTCCCACCCTCCATAAATTGAAATCCTGTATAATCCTTTCAGAAGTTCGTAAGTCTCAATTATATCACCCCTCTTTCTCCTGTTTGCTAGTGTCTGCAGTCTACAAATTCTCAATCTGTCTTCATAACCAATATTCCATAATCCTGATATCTTTAACACTCTCTCCAATATATCAGAATCACAATGGAAACCAGGAGACCAGACCTGCACCCAATAGTCCAAGTGAGGTTGTATCAAGGCCTTGTAAAGAGGCAAAATGACATTATCTTTACATGCGAAAGTTGCCTGCATTGCAATTATCTTTTGAGTTGTATTTGCAATCTTTGCTACATGGCCCATGAACTTCAACTTCCTATCTACTAACACTCCAAGATTCCTATCCTGATCAGTTTCTTCTAGCATAATCCTGCCAATATAATATGACATTGGATATCTAATCACACCAAAGTGTATGACTTTACATTTACTGACATCCATTTTCCCATGTCCACAATTCTAGCCCATTCATTTCATTCAGCAAGTACTGCATATCAGCAGCATTCCTGATTACCCTACCTATCTTTACATCAGCGAATAACTATGTCACTTGTCAAATCCTTCCCATCATTAATGTATAGAAATAACAGTGGACCAAGTACTGATCCTTGTAGTACACCACTGTTACTTTAAATCTTGCAGACTCACATTCTCCGTGCACCACTTTTGATATCTGTTAGTCAGCCATCCTCTTATCAATGCGAATATTCTATAACTCAAACCCATTTTCTCCAATTTATGCAACAGTCTATCATGCCGTATTCTGTCAAAAGTCTTAACAAAATCTAAAAGTATCATGGGGTATCCATTCTCCTTATCTAGTTCAATGGTAACATCGTTATAGAATGTGAGCAAGTTGCTAAAACAGGACCTTCCCTTAGTAAACCTATGCTGATCATTGTGAAGTAGAGATTCACTGCCAACCCATTTCTAAATGCAAGCCCTAACCAATTTTTCCAAAACCTTTCACCACCACCACTCCTGAGATACTTACTGGTCGATAGTTGGATACATCAGTCTTTGCACCACCCATTTGCAATGGAATTACCATGCATTCTTTCCATTCCCGCAGAATCTTCCCTCTTCTGAGACTAATATTAAACAGCCTGGTCAAAAGAATAGCCAGTTCAGCTAAACACTCTTTTAGCACCTGTGCTGATATCTCATCAGTATCTATTGCTTAATTCTTATTCAGTTTGTGCAACAGCTCTAATACCTCACCCCTCATACACTTGAATTTCTTCATCCAGTGAAGAGGCAGCAGTGAGCTCAATGTTGTGTATACCGAGTTGATAGCTTTTAACGAAATGGGCACTCATTAGTTGAACAACCTCCTCTGAATCTGTAACCCTCAAGGCATCTACATTTTAGAACAGTTATTTTTTCTTTTACTTGCAGCATATCAATAGAATTCTTGTAGGTTATCTTTATCATGCAGAGCCAGTTTCTTTTCATACTCAGACTTTGCTTTCTGTACGTTGTGACTATTCTAGCCTGGTGTTTATAATTTTCATAATGCACATCATCCTTTTCTTACAAATCTCTTGCTTAATAAGATTACACATCCATTTGACTCCTACCCTATTTATTCTTCGAATTCTCGGGACACACTCTGATATCGCATCATTTAAGTATTGTTTAAATGCTTCCTATGCACTGTTGATATTCTTCCCATCCATCACCAGATCCCATTCCACTGAACTCAGTATACTCCTCAGTTGGCCATAATTTCCTGCTTTGTATTTCGGCATGTAATCTTTTCTGAATGGAACATTCATAAACTTAGCCACTTCCAAAGTGATTAACACATGTTCACTGTCAATAAGCAGAAGCAGAATAATTACGTCTTTAACTGAAACGTCCTCTGACACCATAATCAAATCTAACACTCTTTGACCTCAAGTTCCTTCTGTCATGTGCTGTTTGAGAAAGTTGTCCTGCAACAGCTCAATAAATGCATTTTCATTCTTCTGATAAGATTCTACTGCTACCAATGAATATTTGGATAATTAAAGTCACCCATCATGATTACTCTGTTCACACTCATCTTGTCTATTTGGTGATGCATTTCTTCATCACTAGCAACTGATCCACCAGGTGGCTTAATGCCATGTGTAGGACAATGACCATGAGTAAGAAGGAATCAGTTGGTGTTTATATAATAGATATCAATCTTTCGGGAAACATAAGAAAATGTTTTAAAAAAAGGAATAAAAGAAGTGAATGAGAAGCTGAGCAATGCGTCGATATTCAACAAGCAGCTACTCTTGTTCTTACAACTTTAGAATTGTGGACCAATTTAGTATTGAGAGAATTCAGGTGAGGACAAATGGAAAAAAGTTTGATTGCTAACTTATCTCCCTTTTTAGGGATAAACTGGATATAGGCCTACTTCTACATGTTAAGCAGATTGGGTATGCATTAATTCTGGAGGAAAAATTTTGTACATAGCTGGGAGAATACCATTTGTATCCAGAGGCCTTATAGGTATATAAGATGAGTGAGAATTTTTCTGGTGTCTTTCTGGAAAAAGATTACAGCAGATACATGATGAACTGTTCTTGCGGTATAGTGGGAGGTGAATTTCCTCAGTCAGCTAAATAGTAGTGTCAGAGAAAATTTGACACAAGGCAGAAACGTATCTTTGGGAATGTTAGCATGGCAAATTAATCACAACATAAAACAGCAGAGGCATGGAAGGAAAAACTTGTACCCATTAATCTTAGTGTGGGACAAGAAGGCTTGATTGCCATTTGAATCAAAAGTAGGTTTTTTGTACCTGACCTTTTCAAATTCTGATTTGAATATGATAATAAATTTTGTAATAAATAAATGTGTGGCCTGTAGTGTATGTTGAATGCAAAGATTAGGTTTATGACTTGAACTATCTGAGGTGGATAAATTTTTATCTTGGATTATTTTGGCATGCCTGTTAGTGAACAAAAGGAAGTGGTAGGGTTTTGTATGGAGAGGAGAATGAAGGTCATTATTCTAGATGGATTATTCCAGCAAATTTTTAGCAGCAGATGTGGAAATATTAATAAAACCATGAGAAAGGTGCAGAAATTGCAGAGGTCATCCCAATTAGTACTACTAGTGCCAAAAGCTGACACCCACAGTATATTTAGAAGGTAATCTTGTTAAGAAAATAACTAGAATGTTGGGAAAATGATTATTATTTCATATTCTGGTTAGTACATGGACAATGTATTAGATCATTATTAATAGTAAATACTTTGACATCTATTCTAGCTTGATTCATTAAGTTAGGAATGGGGAAGCCAGATTGGTATAACCACTGAGTCTCTAAGGAAGATAATCTCAGTATCTGGTAATAAGACTGTAGAAAAATAATCAAAGAACTCAAAGTGGTTCTCTAAATTAGGAGAGCAGTAAATGAAAGCAGAGAGCAAGGGAATTTGAGCCAGATTAAATCATAAATAGAGGATTAAAGAGTTAGAAATCTTCTCTAGCACATAATGTCAAATCTGAAAATGATGTGTATTTTACTTCTTAGAGATCAGGCTTTTGCATAAGTGGTGGTGTGTTGAGACCATGAATGTAGTGAAGTAGTTGTGATGTTGTTTGCTATATTTCTTTTTTTTTTTTTTTTTTTTGCACAGGATTTTAATTTCCTATCAAAATAATACTCTATGCCAGAGAATACATTTGACAAAATGGAATTTCATGACAAACATTTAAAATCCAAAGCATCCATCTAATCATCTCACACAAATCCCAATAAACAGTGGCTTGTTATATATAGACAAGTACACACTTTTACACTATTTCTGAATTTAGAAGATGCTAATTGAACGACAGGCATTATATCCAGGAAGGATGAAAAGAAGTTCTGTATTTGATGTGCAATTATCAAATGTTAATAAATATCAATGATTATAAAGCACTGTTCAAGGTCAAAAACAAACGATCACAATTTAAAGATCTCTTTTCATCCAACTGTTACTTTCTCCATAATCAGAACAGCATTCCCTGTTGGTTTACTTGAAACAAGAAGAGGCTACAACTTTCCAATGATTATCGGTTTATGAGAACCATTCATATTTACATAGAGGGCAATGTGTTAGCTAGTGTTTAACCCTGGCAATTTTTCACCCTTTGGGTACAACATTCAGTCTCACAACATGTTTTAAAAAATGCCATTCTTTACATTATAAATATCTTTTAGCTCCCTGTATACAATTACATGTTTTCTAATTAGAAACTTCTTCCTTATCAACATCATCATTTCAATGCATGTGCAAAGCATATGATATAAAGACATTTTTAAGCAATTAGCAAATCTTGCCATGTCACAATATCGTCTATATCAGCTAAGGACTGCTTTTTTTGACTAAAGTGAAATTAATGTTTATTATGAGCCTTTTAAAATAAATAAAAAGTTAAAAGTCAAGTGCTACATTTTTTGCTGATTATAATATTTAATTCATCTAGTCTCCAATGATTTAAGAAGTTTGTGTTTAAGATCTATAGGGAAGGGGAGCCCCTAAAATAACTAAATACTGCGCTAAAATAAAAATGGAAAGTATTAATTTGTGTGTCCCCCCCCCCCTTCCAAGAACATGAAAGATACTGAGGCCCTAGAAAAAACTAAATGAAGACCTGGTAGGTTACTTACAAATAAATATGCAACTAAAGTATGAGTACTATATTGTAATATATTTTTATATCAGCATGCCAAACAGCATTATGAAACAAAGAAGATTGAAAAAATATACGAACTTTTTTTTGTACTGCATCTATTAAATGCAGTAATTCATCTATGCAAGACCGTCACAGACCTGTGTATATCTTGCAAGGAGTTGAATTGTCTCTAGCACTTAACTAAAACTGAGAAATATAATTTGCCTACATAGATAATTTGTTATTCATCATTATAATAGTATTCATGAAATGTGACACATTAATCAGGTTAGCACTATAACTGATTATATATGTTTCGAAAGATAAATTTTTACCACGGAATAGCATTTTAAAATGGTTAAACAAATCAGATATGCCCTTTTAAAAGGAAAGAAACAAAGAAAGATATCTCAGAAACACTGTCACAAAAAAAAACTGTTCTATGCATCTATTTCACTGCATGGGACTACAACTGACAGATGTTAAAAAAACACTTCAAAAGGTTCCTTCTTAACCAGTTGCCCATGCACATGGCATTGATGTGTTATAGGTTTTTGGCCACTTAAGTGGGATAGACATGCAAATTGCTTGCGATTTAAAAAACAAGCAGCATGTGGCAGCAATGAAGTGCAACATCTCCACTTCTAAACAGTAGATCAAATCAGGCAATAGATAATGGGGGGGGGGGGGAGTGCTTCGTGGTATTTTGAATAAACCATCAATAAGCTGTGTTACATGTTGCAAAAAAACATGTCAAAGATGAATATAGTGTGAAGGAGCAAAGCAGTCATCATGAGGAATGCAAGTTAAAAAAAATAACTGATTAGAGATACATGAAAGAAATAATGCAAATGGCAGAAACAGGAATAATGATAAAGAAATCGCATTCAACTTATATTATAAATTTATGTGGCAACTTCCGACGTAAAAGTCAAGGCATTTTATGCCAAACTATCAGAAAATAAATTACAGTAAAGAATTTAGAATTTTATAAAATTATCATGGCAACTTAAGTACAAAAAGTGAAAACAACAATAGTCTAAATTCAATAGGAGGGTTTAAATCAGGGAAGAGGAATGAAAGACTGCTGGAATTAATTGAAGAGGGCTGGGCAGAGTTCCCTCCAGACTACCAAGAACGGTTCCCATCATGTCACCCATAGTCTTCCAACAAAAAGAAATCCAAAGACTCCTTAATAACCTGAACACAAACGAGACATCTGGTCCTGGTGGTATACCACCTATTGTGTTAAAAAAGTTTGCCCCAGAACACCTATACTGTATTGTCTCTTCAATCTATCCTATTCAACTGGCATCTACCCTACAATATCGAAGCAGGTCCACATCCAGTCCATCTCAAAGGAAGGTGATAAACCAATGAATTACTGTCCAACTGCTCTCACTCCTATCCTCTCTAAAATTATGGAGAAAGTCATTAACAACCAACTCTTGAACCAGCCCTCGTAGATCGCATTATCAATGTAAGTAGCATGAAGCCAGATATTAGAATCGAAGATGTCAAACTCAGCTCTTTACTTAAGCAGATGGTGATGTACTCCTAAAAACATCTACTTAAGTCTACAGGATGCTTTAACTAAATTGAATAATAGCCGTAACAAAATTCGCATGCAAAGCAGCAATAAAAAGAGCAAAACTACGAAAATAAGCAGGAGCATAGAAAACTTGAGCTATTTAGGCACAGTTAAGCAAAGCTGGTATGGTGGGTAGCCAGATGAATAAATTTATATGGAATAAGAGAGAAATTATCCAAAACACCAAACTAACAGCATACAAGACAGTGTTTAAACCAGTTGTAAGTTATGGATCTGAGAGCTGGGTTAGAAATAAAGCACTTGATCAAAGACACCTGACACTAGACCAGGGATATGAGGGTTCTGAAAAAAAATCAGGAAAGTGAACTGATAGCATCAATGGCAGAATCATATTGAAAATGAAGATACAGTAGAAGCCACTTATTGTGATCGCTTCTCGATAACAATAACTGGCTGATAAGATTAAGCAAAGGGTATAAAAATTGCATCGTTTATTTCCATGTATTGTTAGGAACATTAATTTATTGTTATAAAGAACTTTTTAATTTTTCATGAATAAATTGCTCATACTCATAATGCTTTTCAAAGTCTGATGCTCGATGCACACCACGACAAGGTATGTACAGAGCTTCTTGCATCTGGGTATTGATTGGAGGAGCATCTAAAATTTGTTCTTCTATACTTGTATTAGGTTCACTTTCTTCTACTAGTTTAAAGTTCTCATATCATCGGAAGCAGCCTGACATAATTCCAACACTGTCATTGTAGCCACCACTTCAATATTGTTATCGATATCCAACCAATTGTCAAATTTTTCTTTTGACATATTGTCTGGGATTTTCTCAAAAATTTAATTTGTAAGATATTCAAATTCTTCGGAAGGAGTTTCAGCTCTTTGTTTTTAAAAATCCACCTTTTTTTTCAATAGCCTTCTCTGAGAGTTGACATTGTTACAAAATGTAATGCATCTAAAAGGGAAATCTTTTTTGCTATTGCACTTGCAATCAGATTGGTCTTTTATATAAAAAGTTCTACTATAATTCTCGCATGAACTTCCCTGTGATAATAAGGTTTAAAACCTCGTATGATGCTTTGGTCACAGGGTTGAATCAACGATGCAGCGTTCAAACACAAGAAGATTATTTTGATGTTCTTTAATGATAAATTGGACTAACAAGACGATTTCTCACTATAATTTAAGATCTCACTTATCTAATCAATTCTTGAAAATGGTATTAGTCAGCCAAGCATTTGCACTAGAACAGTAGTCAACAGGCAAACTTTTGACATCTTTAAAACACCGAGGATTTTTACTTTTTGCAATCACTAGGAGCTCTCATTTCTCACCTTTTCATATCAGCACAATAAAGAACTGTCACTCACTCTTTTGAAGATTTAAATCCTTTATAATTTCATTTTTAAACAAATAAGTAAGCTCAGGCATTGCACAAAAATAGAGCCCTGTTTCGTCTGCATCGTAAATATCCTTGGGAGAATATCAGCAATAATTTTCCACTTGGTCTTAATCCACACATCAGGTAATAAAAAAATCAACACTTTTTTTCCTTCACCATGAATATGCTTGTACACAATATTCGCTCGCTTTTTCCACCTGTTAAACTATCTATCAGTTGCAGTGAAATTTTCTTTGCCCAATGTTTTTGCAAGTTCTGCTTTTTGACGGATCAAAGGACCATTAATTGAAGCATTCTTTTCACGAACATTACTAAACCAAATTTTTAATGCTGATTCATGAGTATCCTTACCAGATCAAGCTCTCTTCTGATCCATATTCTTGTTAGTAAGAGCTGAAGTTTCAATGTTTGATCTATGTTGTTTTTAAGATCTTACACAAGAGTGGTTGTGAAATTTTTAAATGTACAGCCACACTATGCTGACTCATTTTGGGCAACTTATCATAGCACTCCAAAATTCTTTGCATTTCTTGAAAAGATAAATCTTTACATTTCTACATTTACAACGAGCACTTAAAGTCAATCTCACTTACTAAAAGAGCATTAAAATAAACTTCAAAAATCACAATTTGACTGTATTTATATCCACCTGAATTTACCTCAAGCAAGCAGCTTGAAGAAAAAGTGCACTCCTTCCATAAATTTATCATAAAATTACGGAAGTGTCACGGATATGAACTTTCCCAAATTGGCAATATGGATGAGACACCCATGTACTTTTGATATGCCTGGGAATCGAACAGTAAACTCAGTTGGTGAAAAGGGTGTCTCATACAAACAACGGGACATGAAAAAACGCATTTTACCGTTGTTCTAGCATGCATGGCAGATGGAACCAAATTAAAGCCGACAGTGATATTTAAAAGGAAGAAAATTCCAAAGAATATGAAGTTTTCATCAGATGTAATTGTTAGCGCCAATCAGAAAGGTTGGATGGATGAAGAAGGTGTACAATTGTGGCTGGATCAAGTATGGAACATACATCCAGGTAGCTTGTTACGTCAACAAAGCATGCTAGTCTGGGATATGTTCCGGGCGCATTTAACGGAGGCAAGCAAAGAGAAAGCACATGAGCTACGTACAGACCTAGCAGTCATACCTGGTGGTTTAACTTCCGTTTTGCAGCCGCCTGATGTCAGCTTGAATAAGCTGTTTAAAGATCACTTACGTGAAAAATGGAGAGAATGGATGTCATCTGGTTTGGTGAAGATGACAAAGGGTGGGAATTTTCAGAAGCCTGAAATCATCACCAGCTGGGTTAAAGAAGCATGGGATTCGATACCATCTGAAATGATTCAACGCTTATTTCTTAAATGTGGAATAAGTAATTCAATGGATGGATCCGAAGATCATGTCATATACGAAAGCGAGGATGACACAACAAAATGGAGAGCATGAAGACGATGACGACAACTGTTACTGATGATGCAATTCCTACAGATTAATTTATAAATGAAATGTTTGATGACTCAAAAGATGAAGAATTTAAGGGATATTGAACATTTTGTTTTAAAATAAATATTTCTTTCGTTAATTCGTATTGTATTATTTATAATGTTATGGAACAAGATTAACAGATTGCATTATATGTGGACATGGCATTTTAGGGCTAGTTTTTAAAGAAAATTTCTAGTTCTCATTATACGTGATAATATATGGTAAATAAGAAAACTAATGAAGATTAAATCGCTATTTTTTTTAATATAGACAATGTAACAAATCTCTTGAGAAATCAAAAGTTGATATAAAATTACTTAAATATAAAGAGCCAATAGGCTTCATTTTGGCGATATAAACATTATTTAAATTAAGGGGATATTAAATCCCACATTGTTTTAAAACCGAACAAGAAACTCAAAGATTGGAATCAGACAGTTTCATGCCGAATGTAGTATAATAAACTATAAAAGTATTGGCGATTACTAGCGTGAGTTAATGCAAGTAGTCCTAGTACGTAGGACAAACTCAGGCAACTCACAGCAAAGGTGGAAAAGTTCTGATCACTATTCTTGGTATTTTCCATAATGTAAAAACACATTTCCTAGGAAATGTATGCTGTTATTACATTATGGTGGGAGGTCACTGGGAGGCCCAGACCGGTTTCAGCCTTTATTGAGGCTTCATCAGTGAGTAGCTAGACCAAATTAATACCAAAGGGTATAGCGAAAAGAACTCATATACTCTGCTATATGAGTTGTCAAAAAGGTGCCCCATTAAGTTACTTAAATATAAAGAGCCAATAGGCTTCATCTCGGCGATATAAACATTATTTAAATTAAGGGGATATTAAATCCCACATTGTTTATATCGCCGAAATGAAGCCTATTGGCTCTTTATATTTAAGTAACTTAATGGGGCACCTTTTTGACAACTCGTATAGCAGAGTATATAAGTTCTTTTCGCTATACCCTTTGGTATTAATTTGGTCTAGCTACTCACTGATGAAGCCTCAATAAAGGCTGAAACTGGTCTGGGTAGTGACCTACCACCATAATATAATAACAGCATACATTTCCTAGAAAATGTGCTTTACATTATGGAAAATACCAAGAATAGCGATCAGAACTTTACCACCTTTGCTGCGAGTTGCCCGAGTTTGTACTACGTACTTGGACTACTTGCATTAGCTCACGCTAGTAGTCGCTGATACTTTTATAGTTTATTATACTATATTCGGCATGAAACTCTCTCTGATTCCAATCTTTGAGTTTCTTATTCGGTTTTAAAACAATGTGGGATTTAATATCCCCTTAATTTAAATAATGTTTATATCGCCGAAATGAAGCCTATTGGCTCTTTATATTTAAGTAATTTTATATTAACTTTTGATTTCTCAAGAGATTTGTTACATTGTCTATAGTTTTATCTATATTAAAAAAAATAGCGATTTAATCTTCATTAATTTTCTTATTTAGCGTATATTATCGCCTGGGGAGAAGGGAGTTGAACGGATAAAAATAATTTTATCTGTTCAACTAAAATTCGTTAAATTTCATTCATTAAATAAAATTCATTAGGTGATTATAAAAATTTATTTAAAGAATACCAGTTTTCTCTTCTTTTCACAAAGCTCTTGAATTATTTCAGTCATGGTTACATTAATCTCTTTATGTATATACAGCAAAGCCAGTCCATTCAATCGTGATTGTACCATGGTAGATCTTAAATAGGTTTTTAAAAGGCGTAAGTTAGAAAATGACCTTTCACTGATACACGTTGTTACCGGAAGTGTTGCAAATATTTTTAACAAGTTACAGATGTTAGGATATATCATTTTGTCACACTTCGAAACTGCATCAACAGCATTTTTGCACGGAGCTACTGCAAACGGTTTTTCAACTTTCTTATACCACAACCTGAATTCAGCATTCAAAATTGCTGGATTTGTATAAGACAAATCACTGGCATAAAATTCACACAGCTGATGAAAATCTTCCATTGCACTTGCTGTTGGAGCATCTTTTCCATTTGGTAGAAAAGAAAAAAATTTTTTCAAAATGTTGTGGTGCCGAGTGAAACGATCCTGAAGTTGAGTCAATATTTGATCAATAAATGGAATGAAAATAGTTCTCCTGAAATACTCTTCTGCAGAATCGGCTGGAACATTGGACCTTAATGTTTGTTTTGATGTAGTCCTCGGTTTTTTAATGTCAATATTAAAATTATTGGCTTTTATATTTACTTCATTGTAAATATCTTTAAACGAAGACTCTGGTGTTTCACGAATGGTATTTAATTGAGCCACAACATCAACAACAAAATTTATGGCAATCAAGAGATTTTTCAATTATTTTAGACAATGGTAAGGTGTATGCAAATGTTTTTTGCAAGCTAAATAAAGATATTATAAAACCAAACTCGCACAATGAATTATTCAAAAGTTTTGCATTAGAGGACGAGTCTTCCTAAGAAATTATTGTTTCTAGACTATGAATTACTGCATCATATAATTCCACCATGGTCACGATGGCTTCATGGCGTTCCACCCACCTAGTTGGGCAAACTTGGCGTAGTTTCTGTCTCTTAGTATCCAGTGTATATTTATCAATGTTGTCAACAAGGATGTCCTGTCTCTTAGGGGTATTGAAGAAATTGTGTACCTTTTCAATTATGCCAATGCAATTTCTTATTTCAGTCACAGATACAGCATTGCCAATTGCCAAATTCAAACTATGTGATGCACAGTGAACATGTAAAGCATGTGGATATATAGCTGATATGCGAGATTGGACACCATTAAACTTTCCACTTACTGATGCAACACTGTTGTAACATTGCCCACGTAAATATGACAAATCGATGCCATAATTTAAGCTATCTAATATTTTGTTGGATAAGATTTTTCTTGTAGTGCTTGTTACAGGAACAAATTGTAAAAATTGTTCACAAACTGTGTTGTCATTTTCTTCATCTATATATCTGGCACACAAGGAAAGATATTCAGTGGTAGAAATGTCACAAGTTTCATCGGCAAGAATTGAAAAACATTCCACCGAATTAATTTTTTCAACCAAATAGTTCAAAATGATTCCATTACATGCGTTTATATTTGATTTTGTATTTAAAATGTTCAGCCAAGTTTTTGTCACCCACATCGATTCTCGTTCTTAACAAAGCTCGAAAATTGCCTCCATTGGCAATTGGCTCCTGTTCAAAAGAAAATTCTCCATAATCATGATGTCCTCTCAAGGATATATTTTGCTGACAATATAAAATTACTGTTTTTATAATTAGCTCTAATCGTTTTCGATAACTGCAGCTTGTGATGAACTATCTACATCGATTTGTCGATCGATTGGAATACATTTTCCATCTTGAATATTGTTTAGCCTTCCGTAAGTCATAACAGCCGTTATATGATATTTTGTTTTTTGATGATTATTCAATTTTTCAATGGCTTTCTTCCAATTATTATAACCTTGCGTTACTAACTGCCCAGGTACTTCAGATTTAGATTTTCCAACATTAGCAGGCACAAAAAACACACAATATTTACAGTACGCACTATTTTCAACTCGGGAGTACACAAGCCATGTAAATTTTTCAAACCATGTCTATTGAAAACTTCGGTTGTGAATTGCAACATGTTGCAGGAAAATTAAAATTTGGTTCTGGTTTCCACAACTTTTTCACAATATCTAAATTATCGTCAGATTTAAACGTTTGTTCTTTGAGAAATGCGATGTCGTGACAATTATTAATAACTAAGAAATACTTATTAAATTTTTATATTAAATTATATTATATTATTAAACCTATTATATTAAAAAGACATTATTAATAACTAAGACTTTTTCACAATATCTAAATTATTATCAGAATTAAATGTTTGTTCTTTCAGAAATGCGATGTCGTGAGAATTATTAATAACTAAGAAAGTACTTTCTTCTGGATAATTCGATGGTTTTGTCAGATCTACGACTGGAGAAACCGAATCCAAATTGATATTGACAATATTAATAGCGCCAACATTGCTACTAACATTTGAATCAGCGTTTTTTGGTTTTTTGAAATAGTTCAATAAAATACTCTGTGTACGTTTTTCAGCCATAATTTGAAGCAGAAAATCCAAATAACAAAATGACCTATGACTGAGCATCTGCAATGATTCGCCAATACATGATACCTGTGATCCTCTCTGGTCTGGCTCGGACAGCTATAGGACTGCGTTTCTCACCCTTTCTAAGCCAAACAAGTAAAATGCCTAAAACAATTCTATGGACCACTAAGTTATGTAATTTTTTTAAAAACATATGTGGGGATTACCAACATTTGGGAAAAACTGTGCCATTTATAACATAATATATCTAAAAGCATGTTTTGAATATATATGGAAACATAATTAACTTGGAAGAAAACGAGTAAAAGTGTATCATCATCGAACAAAATTTTAATTTTTATTAAAAAAAATAAATAATATGATATAATTATTTACCATTTACTTTTAATGAGATGGATGAGCTTCTCGGCATTGCAGAGTTGCTGGATATCTGGCTCAAAATTGGTAAACTTCATTCAAAGATCGGCACACACACACACACACACACACACTAAGACGAATTCTGCGTTTTGTTTTTATTTGAAGGAGTGATGAAAATCTTTTCCCGCAAAGATAGGTTGTAGAAAATTGCATGACGATTTTCAATGCTTCTTCAGATAATTCGGGAAATTCACTTCTCAGTGAAAGTGAGATCCAGAATCGAGCCAAACCATGATCCTGGAATTGCATTTTAAGCCCACTGTCACTTGAAAGCTCAATTAGCTATTCTTTTTTTGATAATGAAAGGTCGTTCTCGTGACTGCAAGCCTGAAGAGTTTTGAAGTGGACACAAACGCTTTCCCAGTGGTTAAATTCTAAACTAATAAGTTTTGGGGCCCTATACAAAATAACCGATTGTATTTACCTTTTGAATAATATCCGAGAAGCTCCAAACCTCCCCATCCCTTTCATCACGCGTTCGTAATCAGGCTACTGTTGATATTGATTTATATACATAATCAAAACTGTAAACAATTGTTGAATAATAACATAATAATGTAGGCATAATTCCCGTAAAGGGAGAAAAGTCACAAAACAGAAAAATGTTCCTACAAAATAACCAATTGTATTTATCTTTGAATGAGATCCACTGATCGAGTGTTCAGCAAATCTTGCCTTTCGTTCAGCATATTAATATTATCGCATTGCAACTATGGGAATTCTGTGGATTTGTTACAGACCTCTTTCTCTTCAGAAACTACACACAAACTGTCATTACAAATTCGTTTTGTATTATCATTGTCAATCGAGCTATTTTTCCGTTTAAAGAAGGTACCAATGTACTTATCCATAATTGAAATACTGTACTTACTCGCATAACTCGTACCCCTGATTTTGCTTTTCAAAAAAAGAAATTAAAAAGTTTTGCATATACCTCGCAAAGGAAAAAAAGCTAAAACACGTTTAGAGCAGGGGCGATAGTAACTTGCTCCCGCTGTACACTACATGCCCTTCCCAATAGCCACTATATTGCAGAGGAAAGAAAAACAAGTACTTTTATTATGTCAGTGAATAAGATACCAGCAGTCTGTGTAACACATTTCTCAACAAACAATGCAATTAGAGACAACTGGGATAAAAACGACACTAATTAATGAATCACATATCCTTTCATACAGAAACTATGCTATTTAGACTTGAGCAAAACCATATGTTGCACCGGCAAACATAGTATCTAACTAAAAACTATTGTTATTAATTACATGCGTGTGAGTTCGCCTGCCCCAAAGCAGCAATAAAGTTCAACCGAAGGTGTTAAAATTGTAAACGTGTTAAAACTTAGAAATATATACATAGTGAATGTTGTCATGGCAGTTTCATATATGGAATTCGGTCGAGGAGAGTTAGCATTTCAACTCAACTGCCAGCTTGCTTTTATCTTTCAGTCGCGTGATTTCCTAAAAATATATAAATACTGGGGTTAACTCACAACACACTTTGTCGAAGTATTACTTAGCACTTTTGAAGATATATTGAGCCTTGGTTGAAGGAGGAAACTCCTCAACAATAAAAATCAATAAACAACAAACAATTGGTTGAAATGTGATCATGTGGACAACACATGTTCACTTCAAATCTGACAAAACAGCAAGGGAAAGTGGAAGCAATAAAACCATAATGTTGTTCACTTAATCCCTCTTATTACTCGTCATTCTGCAGCTACAAATTAAAATAGTGGCAGAATGTTCATGGAATGAACATTCTGCTGCTATTTGAATTTTATTTTTTAAGTATCCATTTTGTTTCAATAATTTTTACTTATTCAATTTTAATTTGCTTTGTTATGATAATTAAAATATATAGATTTATTTGGATAATTTAAGTCTGCCTGTAGAACACCTGTCCCATCGTGGACCACAGGATGAGAAACACTGCTACAGGGAACGCTCACCTTATGTGACCACTAATTCATAAGTAGTATAGAAATAGAAGACACGACACAACATAAATAAAAAATTGAATTTTAATTAGGAAAAGAATTTTGAAAAAATTTTTAGTGTATTTTAACTTTTTCTTTTGGGGGAGCAAGAGCCCCTTGGCTCCCTCCCTGGGTGCACCACTGCCTCCCTGTGTATATGTTGAATAAATATGCAAATGTAACTACTTTCAGTTATAACTATTGCAAAAGTGCTTCAAAACACATCAATTTATCATTACAAATGCCCATAATATGATCTCAACCAATGGTGAGGTGCGAAAGCACTTGCTCAATATTATCAAAGTGGGATAATAATATTATCTCTCCATCATATGCAACAGCTATATGAATAGCTGTTGCATGCATTTTTAATAATTTTCTACATTCAATATAGGTTATTTAAAAAAATGCAAATATGTAATCTTTCACAAAAGACTGACAAATAAAACAAGAAAAAAAAAAATTGTTGATTAAAGATTCAATGGGTACTAAATGAATGTATTATCAAAACTGGAAAGGAACTGCTAATAATATTTGATAAAATGATACTGAAGTTGAATTTTGTGATAAGTGTTTTTTTTTTTCCATTAAACACGACTAGTGATCATATGTAATGAAAATTATTTACAGAACAGGATCATCTTATTTATTTACTTATGATCTCTTTCTGACTTATTCTTGATACTCTTATCCATCAGTTGTTCCATAAAGAACTGTCCAGTCAGATAGATCAAAGCTCTCTATTTGTCTTGTCATAATCTTCATGAACTACGTTCACCATTTAGAAAAAAGGTCCTTTTATTTATTACTAAATTTTCCCTCATTTAGTCTCTCCATTTCTGTGGTCATCTTATTTGTGCCCCACCCTACCCCATCCCACACACACAAACACATATATCATCATCAAATTCCTGATATATATACCCTCAAGGGGGTGTATGGGTTATGATAATATTACATGAAAAATTACATCATTACTAACTTCCTATTTACAATTTTCCTAAAAATCAGGCGGTTACCTGTCAAGACTCCAACATTATCAGATCTTATATTTCTATCTTCTAAGGCACTTTTTACTGTATCAAACCACCTTGGTCTTTCTCTGGATCTTTTCCCTACCAACCTGGCAGAGAACACTTGTTTTGCTAATCTTTCCTCTCATTCTGACTTATTCTCATACCGTCTGAGATTAGCTCTGCTAACACATTCCTGGATGCTGACAATGTCAAGTTCTTTCCTAATATCCGCTTTTTTTTAATATGATATTGCCATTCATGCCTTTAATCTTTCTCAGAATTCCCATATCTGCAGTCTTTGGTCAAGTATTTCACTTCTGAAAGAAGTAAAACACTTGGAAGAATTAAACATCACCTTTGCTCTTCTTGTGTCCAGCTCTCAGATCCATAAGCTAAAATTGGCTCGAATACAGTCTTGTGCACAGCTAATTTAGTGTTTTGGCTAATTTCTCTCTTATTCTATATAAATTTATTCAGCTAACAAGCTACCACACATTGTTGATTCTGTTGTCTCTTTCCATATTTAATTTACTATCTTAAGTAGCTGAAATGTTTTACGTCTTCTATAGGTTCTCCATCCACAATGCAGTTGATATTTTCAATGTTTCTGCCTTTTTAATGCTCACCTTCATACCATATCTATTACAAAAGTTATTCATGTTAGATTTCACATTTAACATTAAACCACCTTCCTATATTTCCTTCAATTCCTGACTTACAACTCAAATAAAGACTAAGTATTGCTTGATATAATGCCCTACTGACACCATATAACTGCAGCATTTCAAATAGTTTCTCTCTTGGCACCTTGTCATATGCCTTATCCAGATCTACAAAACTCAAATACAGATCTGTGCTATATTCCCATGATTTTTCAAATATCTGTCGTAAAGTGAAAATCTGATCCTGACAGCCTCTATTTGGCCTGAATCCAGCTTGTTATTCACCAAGCTTCTCTTCCACAATCCTTCTCAACCGTTTCTCAAGTATACTTGCCAGGAACACTCAGTAGAGAAATACCTCTATAATTCTCACATTCAGTTTTATTTCCCTTTTTATATATGGGTAATATGAGAGCTCTACTCCAATCATCTGGAACTCGTCCCTCTCTCTTTTCTTTATATTTATTTTCTATGTTCTTACCAAAGTCCTCACATGACTTTTCTTTAGCCAGTTTTACACAGTGTTTAGCCTTCTTACATTTGTCTCTGTATTCTCTAGGAACACAAGCTGACTTATTTGCCAGGAAATTTTATATGCTTTCTTCTTTTCTTCCACTTCCTGTGTCCACCATGGAGTTCTGATTTTTCTATCCATACAGACAACCTCACCACATGCTTCTCAATCAGTGAATCAATCAATGTTGAATCAATCAGTGTTGAATCAATCTGGCTGAATCAATCAGTGTTTTCTTCAGGGCTTGTCACTGAATCGCCAAAGGTTCCTAAAGTCTTTAGTTTTTTCTTGAATAATATTTATGTATTTTAGTCTACAGCACACATCTGAGAGCTGCTCAACTTTTATTCACTTTAAAACTTTCTTACATGTTATTCTTTTCAATATGAAATTCAATTTTATCCTGCTCAAGACAAAATCGGGATCACTTCTATTTCAAATCGTCTGTACACTCTAGTGTCCTGCACCAGGAGAAAACATCACTATCAACAATAACATAGTCAATGAGACTTTTCTTATTAATTGCCTCTTCTCTCCATGTGAATTTGTGCACATTTTTATGTTGGAACATGGTGTTAGTAATAACCAGTGCATGTCCTGAGCAGAAATCCTACAGGTATTTGCCATTATTCGCTTTGCTCTTTTCTCCAAATTTTCTCAATATATTTTGGCACGTCTGACAACCATTTCCTACTCTGCTATTTAGATCCCCAACAAGGACTAACTTTTCCTTTTTGATTGTATCAGTTGCTTTCTTTCAAGCCTTAAAAAATTTCTCCACTTCTGCCTTAGTAGAATCTTCTATGGGACCATAGGCACAAATAAGTCTCATTGTCCAGTTCCCCATTCTGATATTTGCCCAAATCACTTTTGAGACTGCCTGCCATTCAATAAGATTAGCCTTGTATTTAGTGTTGAAATGGCTACTCCTTTTCCTTGATTGTCATTGCCTGAATATAACATTTTGTATTTATTGCTCAGAAAGATTTTAATATTTGCCTTTTCCAGCTAGCTGAGGGATTACCAATTCCACAGCTAACTTCATTTCTTCGCCATTCAGGCTTCTTATTTTGATAGTACTGATCTTGGTGACAAACACATAAAAAACTTTAATTTCATGCATTCTTCTTGATATTCTTTCTGAATTTTCTCTCTCTTTTTTTATATTTTTAAATTACTGCAGGGATGGCAGTTAATAAGCATTTCTTCAACAAATTTTTTTATTCTGTTTTTCTCTCTTTCTGGCAAACAGTGTCCTAAAATATTCTGTCTTTTTGTTAGTCTTTGTATCTTTGCTACATTGGACAAATGTACAAATTTTAGTCAAACTTCAATGACCCAAAACAGAGAGTGAGGATTTCAATGGCCCAAATCTTTTACACATTTAAAGATTTGGTCCTGATCAAAGACTAGAGACCCGATATGAGAGTTCTGAGAAAGATTAATAAATTGAACAGATGATGTCAATGGCAGTATCACATTAAAAATGAGGATATTAGGAAAGAACTTGCTATTGTTAGCATTCAGGAATGTGTTAGTAGAGCTAATCTCAGACGATATGGTGACAAACAGAATTGGAGAGAAAAGATTAGCAAAACAAGTATTCTTTGCCAAGTAAAATATGCTTTTCTGAGAAAATTTGAAGGAATACCAAGATATAGACAGATTGATATAGTAAAAAACAGAAATATAAGATCTAATAATATTGGAATCATAACAGATAGATTAATTCGGAGGAAAATTGTTGATCAGAAATTAGCAATGGTGTAACTTTTTCATGTAGTAGTATCATTTGATAGTAGTATGTCTACTGAGAGTACTTAGCAGAAATTTGATGTTGAATTTTTTGGTCTAGTGAAATCCTCAAGAGCTCTTGATTTTAAATTCTGTCACACTTGAAATTACACTTCCCAAGAATATGAAATTCACACTCCTCTTTGAAACTTGTCCACCAAGTATTAATACATTAACATATATTTTCATGTTGCTTTTCTTCATCATTATGCACTTCAAAGAGGCCCTATTATAGTATTGTACTCCTTTTTTTCTATTACTTATTTTACACAGAAAGCTGGAGCTATACACAAATGTCCTTTTCTTACCCCATTCTGTGCTTTCAGAACAGTGCCTTTAGCATATTTAAATTTTCTGCTATATATTATGTACATAATGCTCTTAAATCATGCAATTATATTCATTCCTTTCAAGACTTCTTCCTAACATGGATTTTAGGCCAGGTGGCCTGTGCAGGTCTCAAGCCATCTTTTTCTTGGTCTTCTGATTCTTCTTTTTCCACTTATTTTATATCTGAATAATATTTTCAATAGTCTACTGTTGTCCATTCAATTTAAATGTTCTATCCATTTTGTTTATAGTGTCTTATGTAGTAATTAACTATTTTTATATTTAGGGATTGTAAAATTTCTTCATTTGTTTTATGGTTCCACTTGATATATATCCAGTTGTTTTTCTTAGAAATTTCATTTCTGCTATTTCAATTCGTTTTTCATCTTTCCTTTTTATTGTCCATGCATCGCTTCCATATAGTAGGTTTTGACAAGATGTTATATAATCTGATTCTAGAAATGGCTTAAATATATTATTTATTATGCCATTTACTTTGACAAAGTTTGATATTTTAGTGTCTATGTCTTTTTCTTCTTCGTATGATAAATCACATCCCAAATATTTTAAAGTATTTACTTGTTCTAATATTTTGTTATCTATCACTATTTTACTTCTTATTGGGTTTTCTCCTTTGAATGCCAATATTTTTGTTTTTTTCTTTAGATATTGTCATTATTGTTTTGAGATATCATTTAATTACCTTTGTAAATCATCTTCTGATGCAGCTAATACCGATGGACAGATATATTACAGATGGATCATCTGCAAGTAATAGTGTATCCATCTTCATTTGTAGGCTTATTTGTATACCAATTAATTTTATATATATATATATATATATTGAAAAGTAGAGGTGAGAAAGTACTTCTTTATCGTATTCCTCTTGATATATCTTTCCATTCTGAGATGTGTTCTAATTTAGCTGCTATTTTATTTCCTGTATATATTTCTTGAATGGACTGTACAAGTTGGTTTGGTATATTCAAATTGGTTAATATTTTAAACAGTTTTCGTCTACTAATTTTGCCAAAGGCATTTTCATAATCAATAAAGGTCACATGCATTTCTTTTTGAAATTCTCTTCTCTT
Source organism: Typopeltis vanoorti (assembly GCF_054136105.1). Classification (NCBI taxonomy): domain Eukaryota; kingdom Metazoa; phylum Arthropoda; class Arachnida; order Uropygi; family Thelyphonidae; genus Typopeltis; species Typopeltis vanoorti. The sequence continues at coordinate 91,955,961 of NC_143563.1, read as the reverse complement.
TTCTATTAATAATTTTAGATTAAAAATTGGATCTATGAAGGATCAGCCTTTTCAGAAACTGTTTAGTTCTTCTAGTAGTTTGTCCTCTACAATACTGTTTAGCTTATCTTATAATATTCCTGCCCTGTATTTAGCAGACTAATCCCCCATAGTTATTACAATTCTTTATTTCCTTTTTTTTATAGCGTAGGATAACCAGTGCTTTTTTCCAAGAGTTAGTTTTTCCAGACATCCAAACCAAGTCTCATTAAATATTTTACCTGTATTTTTGTATAGTTCTATGTTTATATTGTCTTCTCCTGATGTTTTCCTATTTTTCATATTCGTTATTGTATTTTTCAGTTCGAACATTGTGATATTTTCTATTAGGTCATTCTTTGTTTTATAAAATTGTATTTCACAGATGAGAATCTGTCGAGAGATTTTGGAAATAGGTTACCCATTTTTCTAAATCTATTGTTTGTATTTTTATCTTCTTTTATTTCTTTATTCATGCATTTTGTTTATAGGTTTTGGCTTGAATATATCCTTTTCTAGTTCTGTTATGAAACTGTTCCATCTCTCTATGTTCTTTCCTTACTTCTTATTTTGTAATTGCACTGTTTTTTTTATACTCTATTTCTGCTTCTATTGTTTTGAAATTTAGCCATTTCTGTTAACTGTCCTTTTTTGTTTTTATTATATTTTCTATTTCTTTGTTCCAGTCTTGCAGTCCTCTTTTTCTAATCCATTTGTGCTTTATTCCTAAAGCTTTCTGTTGCTGCTTTTGTGAGAATTTGTTTCAAATTTTCCCATTCTTCTACATCACTTGATTCATGTGTGGTTTCTGTTTTTAAGTTTGCGCATTTTTGATTTTGTTGTCTAACATGGGGATCTTGTAATGAAGAAATTTTGTAACTTGGTTGATAAGAATTTTCAATTTTATGCATTTTTAGCCATTTTGGTTTAAATCTAATTTTTGGTGATACCATATAATGATTAGAGTTTAATTTAAAGCCTCGATATGCTCTTATGTCCAATTTAAACCACGCTAATTTAAAATTTGCGTTAACGTAGTCAATCACTAACATTGTGATTGACTACGTTATATCAAGTATATTTATGCATTTCCTTGTGTTTAAACACCGAATTCATTATTGTCGTATTAATATAAATGATAAAATCTTGCAGTCTGTGACCATTTTCCCCAAATTTACCTATGTTTATTTTGTATTTTTTGTTTCCTATTCTGGCATTTAAATCTCCTGCTAGTAGTAAATAGTCAGTTTTATCTATGGCAGTCTGCAATTTATAAAATACACTGCTGTCTTCTTCTTTTCCATGTTCTGGTACATACGCACCAATTATTGTTGTAATCTCTTAATGTCTTGAGTTTAATTTCTATTAGTCTTTCATTTAGTTATAATATACAACATTGTTCTTTAGAGATTTATGTACCATAATCATTATACATGCTTTTGCTCTTCTTTTTTTTATCTCACTGTAGATTTGTATATAGTTGTTTGTTTCTTTGCACTTTTTTATTTTTTCTTTGTTTCTGCTACTATACATATCTGTATGTTAGCTTGGTTTAGTTTATTAAGTTCCTCTTCTTTGTATGTGATGCTTCTCCCATTGCATGTTGCAATTGTTATTATGTGTTCCTTTTTCCAATTTCACTTACCTTTTCCTGAATTGTGGTCTTTTCCCTGATAATCCATCTGGCTTTTCTTTGGATGAGGCTTTTTTCAATATACTTTTTTTTAAAGTATATTGAATTTCCCCATGTCAAGTTACTAGCTTCGCTGGGTAAGTCCAGCGGTAGGGTTGCTACTCAATGCCTCTGGATCATTGGGTAGCAACCCTACCACTGGACTTACCTAATAATAAAGTAAATGCTGTTAGATCTGGACAGGCAGATCTAACAGCATTTACTTTGTTATGATGTAGGGTTATACCTCCCATACTCGGTCACCAGTGCCTCATTTGTACTTTTAGAACAGGATGGACCATGAGAAGGTGAGTTTGGCATTTGAGTGCCAACTTTCAAGTTGACACTCAAGTTTCCTTTCAAGACAAAATATTTTTTCATTCTCTAATATCAGTGAAAGAAGACAGCTTGTATAAAATGGAAATGGTACATATGATGTACAACAGTACATCTGTTTTAAGAATTATGATGCTCTGAATTCTCAGAAAATACAGATGTGTACATAATAGATGGATGCCATCTGTCAGTTCCACAACTCAAACTGGCTTCTCCCTTCTCCAGTTCACCAAACAAGCAGACAGGGATGCCACAGCATTTGCCATCAGAAATGACCTAAGCGAGATAGTCCATCTACCTACTAGAATATTAAACAATCCTATCACCTGTGAGAACCCATGACTTCTTAACAAGCCTCCAGAAGATGTCAGTTCTCCTCTTGGCAACTGGGACCACAACTTCTTCCAAGTTTCCTTCACCATGAAATAACCTTCAACCAATAATTCTCAATCTTGTGTCCTTTGGCATTACAAGGATGCCAAGCAGGATCATTTCTGTAACTTCTATTTGGCATTCTTACAGTCTGACTATTGCTTCTTTTCTCACGATCTTCTGGTCCCCAATGGATACAACTCCTGCCCCTCCATCACTATAAATGAATCAGTCAAAGGCGAGGATGACCTACTAGAACTCTTTTCTTAAAATTCCTCTATTGATGATCAAGGTCCCTCATTCCTTCACCAAGTGCTCACACCATGCTACTTCTAGTCTTCTGTCAGAAAGAAATCTGTAGAATCCTGAATAACTTGGACACAAACAAGGCATCTGCTCCTGATAGCATCTCCAATACTGTGCCAAAAATCTATGCTCCAGAACTAACATCCATATTATTTTGCCTCTTCAATCTTTCCAACTCAAATAGCATCCACCCTAATGCATGGAAACAAGCCCTATATTCAGCCCATTCCAAGAAAACCCCCCAACTAGCTACTGTCCAATTGCTCTCACTTCCATTTTTGCAAAACCATGGAAAAGGTCATCAACAAACTTCTTCAACTAATTAAGACAAACCAGTAACTGACAACATGAATTTTGCCATTTTCAATCCACGGCTGATTTAGCCTTCAATGCCACCTACCTTTTCGAACATGAGCAATGGAAAGGCTTAGAGAAACTCACCATGCTGACCTTAACATTTCGAAGTCATCTAACCAGATCTGGCATAGAAGCCTGCTCAAAACCAACATCCTATGGTGTGCAACTGGATCACCAGCTTCTGCTCCGATTACTCAACGTGTATCATGATTTCCAGCCCTCAGATTTCTCCATCTCTGCAGGAGAACTCTGTATTCTCAGACACCTTCTTTCTCGTAATGATATACTCTCATTAACTTCAAACCATATCTATAGCTTCACCGATGACAGTACATTCCCATCTTCTTTTTCATATAATAAATAAACCTTGTAGTGTTCAATTATTAAAAGCTTCAGGATCTACTAAAACCAATGTCTCTAAACCTCTGATCTCCTTGCTATACTTCAGTGGAACAAGGTAACTGTGTGAATTTTTGTCTTACCAAAAGACCATCCTGCCTACTTGTAAGGAACACTATGCATTACTACTTCTTACTTTTGACACCCAGATATCTAAACATAGTCATATCTCACTTCTTGGCCTGACCTACAACTCCAGCCTTTGCAGCATTTCCTAAAACAAATACATCTTGGCACTGGTTCTACAGCACAAAAAATTGTGCTTTTCCTTTCAAGGCATCACTTCACTTTTCCTAAACAACTGCTAATAGTGTATAAATCCCAAATCTTCCCAGTGGAATACATCACTCAAATGTGTGGAATAAATTTGAGTGATGCACTCAAATCCTCTCTTAGATTGCTTGATGCTATTTAGAAAAGGGCAAACTGGTTTAGTGATAATCCCTCTCTCCCAAACAGGGGCGGCTCGTGCATAGGCACTGCAAAACTGTAGTACCCCCACTTTTTCGCAATATATAAATATATTTATTAATTTCTTTATGTTTGTTTGTAATATTTATTTTATCATCAACAATCCTATACAATTCTCTTATTTTGTATAAAAAAATAATAAAAATCCATCTTGTAGCACTTAAGAGAGCGAAGGACGCTAGCATCACTGTGTTTACCACAGTGTCATACTGCTACACACGCAAGCACATCACAGTGAGATGCGAGCTATTAGTGTAATGCACACAGTCAGTCGCGCAAGTAGTAGAGTGTTCGTAGTGCTTATCATGTTTACTCTGTCTCTTTAAATATTTGGACATTACAATTAAAGAAATGGATTTTATTTTTAAGTAATTTTGAATTATACCAAACTGTATAATTTTATTGATAATAAACAATATTTTTTCATGTTTAATTTTTTTAAATAATTTTTACCATAATTTTGATATTTTATCCAAACACGTATACACCGTACTTACAGTGTGTATGTATATTTCAAAAGTTGCAGCACTCCCCATGATTTCAACCCACAAGCCACCACTGCTCTTTCTCCTTTCATTCTACCTGCTGTTCCTTGGAATAGCCTCTCACACTCTTTTTCACAGAGACTAAAAGTCTTTCTTACCTTAACTCTGAGTGGTATTGATGTGCTATGGGTCTTTTAACTTCTCATGTGGGTCAGATTATAAAAAAAAAGAAAGTTCACTCTGTGCATGCTAAAAATAAAATAACATGCAGTTACTGAATTATTCATCTTCATGAAAATTCGATAAAAACTGAGTTATACTATATGCAGGCCAGTATATCTCCTGAAAACAATAAGCTACAATCTTATAAGGTTGTATAGATTGCAGAAATATTTTATAAAATTATGATAAAATTGCTTGAACTAAAAAATATACTCTGTTAATGTTTTTCTATAGTCTTTGCCCAAGAATAAGCATAGGCACTTATTCTTCAGTTGACAGGAAAGAGCAAAATTTTTAAAAAATTAAGGAGGGAAAGTGGAAAGTGGGGAAAAAAAAAAAAAAAAATGAACCTTGTTCTCAGACAAAGAATAATACTATATTTACAATTAAACAGTAGTAATATGTTATGTGTGATACAGCATTTATATTTGGCTGATGTTTGATATCAACCCACTTTCACTTGTTCATGTCGCTAATGACGTGAACAGGACAAGGCCGCTCATATCTAGCTTATGAGAAGCTAACTGTAAAATTTTAGTTAGCTAAAAAGTTATTATTAACACTAATGACACAAACACATTGGATATATAATGAACCATTGTGAGAGAAAGAAAGTGAATTTACTGAACTGCATATTCGACCTTTCTTGTTTTCAAAAAAGGATTACAATACTGTTTCATAATTTTACACGTAGTTATAAATGGAGTAAACTTATTTAACATAGAATAATACAACTATAAACTGGAGTTTGTTAAATAATAGAAAACAATTTAACAAAAGGGAATAATTTAAATCTGTCTGAGAGAAGCATAACTAATAGTTAAGCCAAATTTTAATCTAAGCTACAAAATTACATTTACTAATTTGAATTTTAATAGCATGATGTGTTTTGGTGTCCACATAGTCAATAATTAATAAAATGAACATTATTCACTTCTTATTCCTTAAAAATTTCTTTTAAAACACTTACTGTTATGAGCATCCATTTTCTTTAATCCACGCTTCAAATTTTGATAGGAGTCTAGAACTAATAAATGTTCATATATTCAAATAAGATAATAACGGTTATTCCAAACACAAAAAGTTCATTTACAGAAATTTCAGTTCTCAAATTAAAATACACATCTTAAGTTATTAATTTTTATATTATTTGGACAATGAGTTACAACAGCCACTAACACCACAAGATTAGCCAAAAGAAGTGAGGCTATTAAACCAGAAATATAAGCTTCCAATTTTGGAACAGTCAACTTCTTTTCTTCAAGTATCTGACTGAACAGATTAACACAAATTGTGAAAGTGGAAGTAACTAGGCTATTTTTTTTTAAAAACAGGAATGGTATTATTATTACGGGTGACTCCAGGGAGTCCTTAGACTCATCGAGGGAGGGCCTAAACATCACGTTCACAGAACTATACGACATTCTCACAGTATCCATCATACCTTGCCTTAAACTCGCTCACCGTCATAGCACCCACAACAGACTCTGGAAGCTTATTCCACTCATTTACCACTCTAAAAGTAAAGAATCCAGCTCTAACACCCATGCTAACTACACTCTTGCCCAGCTTCCATAGGTGTCCCCTAGTTCTCCCACCAGTCCTGATCTCAAAAATATCCTCTGAATTAAACCTATAGAAACCCTTTTAGCAATTTATATGTCTCAATCACATCTCCCCTTTTCTGCCTATCAACAAATTTCTGCAACCAACAAATCTTCAACCTGTTCTCATAAGGTTCATTCCATAGACCTGCTATCATCTTGGTCACTCGCCTCTGGATCCTCTCCACCTCCTCCTCCCCCGTCAAGAAAAAACCTAAATGACCAAATCTGGGCACAGTAGTTGAGATGAGGTCTTATCAAGGCACGGTACAGAGGTACCATAACTTGCTTGTCTCTGCTCTTCAAAGTATTTTTCAACAACCAAGTGAGATGATGAGCTGATTTGGACATTTTTGCAATGTGCTCCCTAAACTTCATCTCCCTATCCAACAACACTCCCAAGTTCCTGGCCTCATCAATCTCCTGGAGTACAGTTCCACCAATGTGGTATACTGCTGCTAATCTTTTCACTCCAAAATGCATAACCTTACATTTTGTCACATCAAATTGACATCCATTCTCCTTAACCCAGAACCCCAATCTATCCAAGTCGTCCTGCGAGATTTTGACATCTTCTACATTCACCATTGCCATACCTAACTTTTCATCATCAGCGAACCAATGACCGTTCCTCTTAGATCATTCCCTATATCGTTAATGAACAAATTACACAGCAGTGGTCCAAGAACAGAACCCTGCGGCACATCACTAGTCACAGGCCGTCTTTTGGACTCTACTCCTGAATAAACTACTCTCTGATATCTCTCCATCAACCACCCCCACCTATCCATCTCACCAACCCTATATCCATTCCCATATGTTGCAGTTTACGGATTAGAATTCCACATGGTATCATGTCAAATGCCTTAGCCATGTCCAGCAGTATCACTGTAAACCCATTACCCTTATCCAGTTCAGCCGTCACTGTGTTATAAAACTGAAGCAAGTTACTGAGGTATGATGTACCCTTCACAAAGTCATGCCGTCCCCTGTACAGTCTCTCATTTTCATCAATCCATTCCTGTATACTTTCTCCAAGAAGTTGACAACGACTCCTGATATGCTGATCGGTCAGTAATTTGCAACAGTAGTCTTGGATCCTCCTTTATGTAGTGGAACCATTTTCCCTCTTTCCACACCTTCGGGACTAAACCAGACCCGAAATCAGATTAAACAACATGGTCAAAGGCATTGATAATTCTTTAGCCGCTTCATGTAAGATCTGTGCTGGTATACCATCCAATCCCACAGATGTATTCACATTAAGATTCTGTAATAGACTATTCACCTCCACCTCATTCATCACAATTCCCATATAAACTAATGGTTCCTTCATTTTTTCAATGTCACCACCTGAATGATATACCTTTGCAAAGTGCTCGCTCAGTAATTCCACTATATCGATTGATTCAGTGACCTCCTTACCATCGTCATTTCTTAAAATAATTTTGCCGTGTACAGTTTTTTTTTGCTTGCAGCATATTGAAAGAACTGTTTGGGATTCTCTTTAGCTTGCATAGCTAGTTTCCTTTCATAATCCGCTTTTGCTTTTTTTTTTACCACACTCGTTACCCTTCTGGCCTGCACTTTATACTGTTTGTGTGCCTGCAGGTCACCTTTCTCTTTAATTTCCCTCCAAAATTGTTTCTTTTTTGCAGCTCAAGCTTAATGGTGTTATTCATCCATTTAACCCCTACTTGTTTTACTATTCGGACTCTAGGTATACAATCAGCCATAACCGCCTGTAAATGCTCCTTGACCACTTCCCATGCTCTATCGACATCCAGCCCTTGCAGTTTTACATTCCATGGCACTGAACCAAGCAATCTCCTAAATTTGTCATACTTGCCAGCACAGTAATTCCACATATACCCTCTCTTAATCGAAAATTCCACACCTTTAGCCACTTCCCAGGTCAAGGCCTTATGATCACTCTCACCAATTGGTGGCAACATGGTCATATTCATTAGTCAGATGCTATTACCAGGTCAAGCACTCTGAAACCCCTAGTATTTTCAATTACATGCTGTCTCAGATAGTTATCCCTTAATAATTGAATAAAATGCATTTCCCTTTCTCACATGTCCTCCCCTCCTTCCAATCAATGTTACCATAGTTGAAATCTCCAATAATAATTACCCTCCTTCCACTTATTTCATCAATTTGTTTATGCATACTATCTCTACCATCTATTCCATCACCTGGTCTATAGCAGTACCCAACTGTATATTTTGTTCTGCCAGTCTCAATCTCACACCAAATAGCCTCAAATGAGTTCTTTTCACTGTCCTGCAATACAACTTCAATTCTCCTTGGCTGCAGTTCATCAGCTATCATCAACACCACCGCCCCCCCCCCCATTTTATTCTCTTTGTCACCCCTAAACACACTATAACCTACACATTCTATCCCACTAACTATATCATCTTGTGTCAGCCATGCTTCACTAATGCCAATAACCTGTGGCCAGGAAGAGCCAACCAAGGCCAAAAATTCTTCCTTCTTGTTCCTAATACTCCTGGCATTAGTATACATGTCTTGATGCGTTATTCTAACTATCCCATTCTGATTACTTGTCCTTAGTACTGGCTCGGGTACATTATATACATTCTTACACTCACTGATGACCGCATATCCCCCCCCCCTTCTTGGTAGTTCTAGTTTCCCTAGTTCTGCACATCCATTTTCACTTCATTCAGCAACACTTTTTATAGTCTCCACACACCAATCCATCTTGTATAAATCCTTTCGCCCATCAAACTCATTCCACACCACACCATCTACATAACCTGAGCATAAAGTCATTTGCGATTATGGCCCTGCTTCTAAACTCCTCTCTGTCATACCGCAGCAACAGACTCACCATCCTGTCACTCTTTTCTTTCGCTACCTTTAACAATACTTTCAAGTCCTCTCTCATAAAAAATTTATCTCCTTCCAATTCATTCGTAGCCACTACAACTATGAATTTTTTCACCCTCTGTTTTTGCGCCCTAATACTCTCACTAACATCCTTAAACTTCGCACCCGGTAAGTACGATTTAGTTAAACTCCCATCTATCACTCCTCTTAATAACGGTCACCATACAACACTCTTTCCTTCATTTCAGAAACTCTCCCACTCTTACGCTTATTTTTCCTTTCAAACGCTTGTTTATTTCCGTTAGCTGAGGCCCTCATACATTCTTACACTCACTGATGACCGCATATCCCCCCCCCCCTTCTTGCTAGTTTCCCTGGTTCTGTACATCCATTTTCACTTCATTCGGCAACACTTTTTCCAGTCTCCACACACCAAATCCATCTTGTATAAATCCTTTCGCCCATCAAACTCATTCCACACCACACCGTCTACATAACCTGTGCATAAAGTCATTTGCGATTATGGCCCTGCTTCTAAACTCCTCTCTGTCATACTGTGGCAACAGACTCACCATCCTAACTGTCACTCTTTTCTTTCGCTACCTTTAACAATACTTTCAAGTCCTCTCTCATAAAAAAATTTATCTCCTTCCAATTCATTCGTAGCCACTACAACTATGAATTCTTTCACCCTCTGTTTTTGCGCCCTAATACTCTCACTAACATCCTTAAACTTCACACCCGGTAAGTACGATTTAGTTAAACTCCCATCTATCACCCCTCTTAATAATGGTCACCATACAACACTCTTTCCTTCATTTCAGAAACTCTCCCACTCTTACGCTTATTTTTCCTTTCAAACGCTTGTTTATTTCCGTTAGCTGAGGCCCTCTGGAAAGAGTTTTGCAGGTGCTCTAATAGCTGCTGTGCATTTTATATCACTGCGCGCAACCTAGCGATCTCACTCCCTACAAATAATTCCTCATTTTTTTCATCATTTAAACCATTCTCTCTCTCTGTGTATGGTTGCTTTCACTCTCTCTTTGATTACCGCTCTCAATGCCATCTTGTACAACATCGCAATTCCCTATCAAGCCATTATTTTCACTCACATTCTGGCTTTCTTCAACCATAACTATCTCACGACCTGACACATACTTCAATTCCTCAAAATGCTCAAAAGGTATATCTATATATACTTTGTAACCTCAAGCTGCTATATCTAATATTTTTAAAGTGATAATGAAAATTTCATATATTTAATTTCTCAGTGGATGTATATGATAATGTGCTAGCAATGAGAATTCCATAATTTAAGTGCTGTGAACTTCCGTTTTTTTTTTTTTTTTTTTTTTTTTTGTTAATAAACGTCCAATCCTACCAAAAATACCTGGTATCCCAGAGAAACTAGCAAAATAGGATTTCAGGTATTATCAACAGGTTATAACAGAGTGTAATGAAAAATTTTAAAGTGACAGGTCCATATGAGATAACTATTTCATAAGCATTTTCAAGAACAGTAATGTGTTTTACAAGAAAATTTAAGGTTAGCCAAATGATAGTCATGCAAAATCACTGCTCAGGATATCATCATGATCATATCATGTCAAGACTAATAACAGCAGCCCATTCTGATTAACACAACTGGAATCAGAATGCCAAACCAGTAAATTACAGAAAGTAATTTCTAAATGAGATAATCTTTAAACTTTTCTGCTGAATTATGACCAACTTTTGGAATAAAAGGTTGAAATCTCCTCAATACATGTCAAACAATGACAAAGTATCATACTATATTTTATACTCAGATCAAAGGATATCATGGCATTTATTATTAGAGATATCTAGAACATTACTTTTTAACCACAAAGAATTGTAGAGGTAAAAGATGTATTTTAAGTAAAGTAAGTAATTTTAGCTGTATGTAATTTCATATATCATTAACGATAATGTCTGGCAAATTAAGTGATTATTGTAACCAACTTCCAGTACAGTGATTTTAAGTGAGCAGCGTATTCTGTTCTAAAAAGCACAACACTTCAGATTACAGGTAACAAGATTTGCAAATGGTTAAGGCAAACATCCACATCCTTCTATCGAGCAAAACACAAGCCAAAACTTAACCAAACTGAATACCTCTGAGATTGTTTGGTGAAAGCAACAACTGGAAAGGAAAAAATCCACTGTTCATATATGAACAATACTCCTTAGTAAATAAAGGATGTAATTAACAGCGAAAACTAAATCTGTCATGTCTAATTTCTGTTACAGCATGTCATATTACATTATACAGCAACAATTACAGAACAAGATACTTGTTATCTTAAGTTTGCAAAATGAACATATCATTTTGCATGGTTGAAATTAAATATATAAGACAAGGCCTTAAAAAGAGAAGACACCAAACAGATAGACACCTAACTTGTCCTGCCAAAGTATGCCTATCTATTACAGAAAAACAGCAAAATGTGCACTATCCACACTTCAAAATGAATAAATAATTCTATCACGATCAGAGAAATATTAAGACAAAATTAACAGTTTCACGAAATATTCTTTGCATAACACTGAAAGGAAAATAATGTGAAATGAAATCAACAAAAATAAAAAAAATTATGAACTATTTCATTAAAAATCTAGACTTAATTTATCCTTAATTTGCCATTTTGCATTCCTATAATCAGTCCAATATTTTCCGTTGTTCCAGTTTTTTTTTTTTTTTTTACTTTTAAGAGAAAAAATTGGCTTACCACTAATGCTATCTTTAAACTGCAAATGAATCAGAGACAGCTCTCACACCAACTTAAACTTTGCATTTCCTAATGAAGAGACAAATACATAGTTGAAGCCTCTTTGAATATCATATGACCCCCAAAGAACTGAAGTAAAATACAGTATAATTTCAGTATATTGGCTTCTTGGATAAGGCAAACCAGATAATTAGTGCTGTTTTCAAACATCAATTTAAAGGCATAGTTTGTAATGACAACTATCTTAATTTTTAATGACAATCTTTCTTAGCATAATGAAAAATTTAAAGGCACAATGACACTGATTTTTCAATAATTTTGTGTCAATGTGATGATTAATTCTTTTATATAGCATTAATAAGCTAAGTCACTGTGCTACTGATAAAACAAGACCAAGCTATGCTACAATAAGAAAATTTCAATTAGGAAAATACTTACAGAATGTAACAAATTATTAATTTCAGCTTAAAAATGCATTGTTTTTTTTTCATAATCACCAAAGTACTTATGAAACAATTAGAAATATACCATAATAATATTTGATTTTGTACAAACGTTTATTTTCTAAGTAATTGAAAAATTTTTGAAATGGGAATTACTTGTTATTAACTATCAATGTGCTAGCCATGGGAGTGAAGGAAAACATGCAATTCTCATCTAAGAAATTGCCAGGTATGTGGAAGCTTCAGTTAAGCAGTGTGAAACTGAAGAGCAGAAAATTGTAATAGATTCACAAGGAAATTACTCGTGATTTCAGTTTCTAACATTTTTATGTCAGAAACTGAAAGGGAAAGTAACATTAGCAGAACATGGAAAGCAACTAGTAACCGATTGTCAAAACCTTACAAGCATTTCCAGTGTTAGGAAAAATGTGGTGAGGATTAAATATATAAGCAAATTCATTAAGAAAAAACTGGTGAAAAAAAAAATGTGGAAGAACTATTGAGAAGAGAAATTTACAAGTACATGTGCTAGAGGAGTAAGCTAAAGAAGTGAAGAATGGTTACCAATGCAAAAAAATCAAATTAAAAGAAATTATATATTTTCCATTATATTCTGTCATATAAAAATTATATATTTTTAAATATTTTTTGAAGAGTTAGCAAGCAGTATATGTTGGACAAACTACAATCTAAGCCAGAATGGGGGAGGTACTATACGATGGCAGCCTGGAGAACACCTTGGAAAGCAAGACAAATGCCAGGCTAAATCAAGTAAGCCCAAAAAGAAAACACTCTTGGTTGACTGGTGAGTAGAGTGTTATCAAAGTGAGGCATGATCTTTTTTCCAGGAACTAAGGGAGGACTGTGTTTTGGTAGTATTAAAATTCACTCAATTATTTTCATCCAACATGAGAATGACTAAAAGATCAGTGTTAAAAGTATTGGCTATGGAAGGTCTTTAAGCATGAGTCATGTGAATATTCCAAAATTTTTTGAATGATGAAGAGGAATGAACTTAAGTGTGAGAAGATCACTGATGTATAGGAGCATAAAAATATGAATGAAAGCACAAAGGTTTGGGATACTCTGGCATCAGTAGAAAACTCAATGAGCAATGAATGACCAAAAAAGAAGCTGGAAATCTGCTCACAAAGGGAAGGGATGGTGGTGGGGTACTATAAAATGGCAGCCTGGAGAACACCTTGGAAAGCAAGACAAATGCCAGGCTAAATCAAATGGCCTGGAAAATCTAGTGAAATATGAGATTTTTCAAATCTCCATTGCCTTTATAGAAACATCTGTCCTTCTCATTCTACAATGAGAGTGAAGAATCTATAATGGTGATCACTAATTAGCCAATAATCTCCAAGTCATGAGGAAGGTAGCAGTTTGATGACCGAGTTATCTTCCTTTTTTTAGGATCAGTCTGAATAAAAGCTTGCTTCCATAATGTTGGATAGATGTGAGATGAGTAGGACAGCTTGGTAAAGTAATATAGGATGACTGTAAATTCTGGAGCACAAGCTCGTATTACAACTGGACTACAATCTAAGCCAGAGATTTATTTGTATCATCACGGTTAGAGTATTTATCTGATGTCCTCTGATTAAAATATCAGGAGGCATAATGAGTGGTTAGTGGATAAGAGAAGATTTGTCTCAGTTGTCAAAAGAAGTGTTGATGATCACTGATGCCAAAAATATCTGCCTTATCGTTCAGAGAGAGAGAAAGATGCAATATAGTAGTAGAAGTTTCACAAAAGCCTTGGAAAAGGACCAGAAAGCAAGCTTAGTGCATACAACCCTTATGAAGGCTAGATTTGCTGACATTTATTTATTTATTTTTTATTTTGTAGTTGTTACAAGCTGTAGTGTAAGCCAAGAGGCTGGAGTTTTTAACTTGAGTCAATGAATGTATGCTGTATTTAACTTGGACCACTTTGGCATTCCTGTAGGAAAACTAAAGCTTAGATTAGGGTTAGAGATTTTAATGGAATGGGGAATAATGCACTCATTCAAGCAAGAATAATTTCGATTATTAGATCACAGCAAGTGCTTGAATTACAAGAGTGAAAGCTAAAATCAAAAAATCCCAAATGTCATCTCAAATGCACCATTGTAATGTCACGGGATATAACTGTGACATACAGTTATACTAGCAGTGTATTTGGTGGGAGAACTGGTTAAAAAATAATTAAAGAAGATAATAAATAATAGCTTTAATGAACGTGAGCAGTGGAAGCATGGCTGCTGCTGAGGTCTACTACACCATGGAAGAAATAAAATGGCATCCACTGCGAAACAACAAAAAGATAAGTAGAAGGCAAAGCACTTGCAAAAGATATTACTAATGATATTGCAAAGTCTCAATGGACACATAGCGATGGAATTAAGTATCATTTCAGCATCTTTTTAAAGCAACATACAAGTGTCAACACCTTCAAATCAGGTTGTGTAATTTGAATCAATAATGAAAGGTAGGAGTCGAAAGAGTATTCCAACATAAAGGTGAGACCAAAACAGATGCTGCAATTACAGAGAAATCAGTTATTCAGGATGGTGATTTAAGGTTTTGGAAAAACTGGTTAGTCTGGCAGATAGATTTTTTTTTTCACCCAAAGAATAGTGTGGCAAACAAAACTATTTTTATATTTAATGAAGCTACAGATAAGATGAATGAAATAACCACACCACAATATTAGTGAAATTTGACATAGCATTTGACAGAATACCATGAGGAAGTGATTGTATAAATCTGAAAGATTGGTATGGAAGAAAAAGCTAGTGGTTGCATGATGAGTAATGTATGGGGCAAGGCCGTCATCAGATTAAATCGCACCCTGAGGCAAACAGTTAAATATCACACCTGATGGATTATAAGACAAAAATATAAGAAAATCTCCAATTGCTACTGTTTTTATTACAAGAGAAACATTAATGCAAAACAATTACATAATAATATTAATTAAATGTTTGCTCTAGGGGATATCGCACAATAAAACTGTTTATAAGCTCTTCTAAATTTAAATTATAAGCTATGTCTGACTCTATAGATATAGTTGCTAGACTAACCAATCTATTTTGGATCATTGCTGTTCACAAAGTTTTTAATCAGTTAAACTTGGAAAAACTTCCGCACTTGCTACACTAACAGGAATTGTTAACAGAGTGATGGCATCTACTGCACTATGGCTGAACGAGCACCGTGCGATTAAGCCGTGCCGTGAACCAGGCTGCCTCTATGCTATACCCTGTCGAGAGTACTGGTATGGAGTCAAACAATTGATAATAATGAGTAGTGCAACATGAACTGTTGTTTTGTTAAATCTTTATGATATTTAAAAATAAAAGCATGAAAGGGATTTCAATTATTCTGGTGATGCAGTTAAGTTGGGCAGGAAGGTATGGTCAGATTCCAGTATGCAGCTTCTGCAGAACCTCAATAAACTGATGCTATATGCAAATGAACATAGGAGTCAATTTAATGTTAAAAAATTTAAGAGCATGCATTTCAGATTGCCAGAGTGTTATACCAGATAGAGTTTAATGGAAGAAGGGGGGGGGGGAAAGAAATGAATGGGGATGGGGAACTGAAAATGAGTGGAATGGCGCTGAAGTTCAGAGACATGCATATTGCAAAATTATTACATCAACAATTATAAGAAAACTATGAGATCAACTTGTAAGAATAAGGAAATGTTTCTTTAGAAGATGTTAATATAACACATAAAGATTAAGGTGTTCAGACTGAATATTTGTCTGAATCCTTTCCAACAGATATTCAAGGCTTACATTTCTTTACTGGAGAGGAAGGTTGTGAATGGAATGTCGTTGGATGTTTTTAGTTTTCTCATATCATTAAGGAACGATACACATCTGAGTGGAGTAGGTCTCTGATGAATCATTGGAGATTTACATACAATAATGACAGTACTGTATTTATTAAAAAAAATTTTTTTTTAAAAATCAATTTTTGGTTCTTTTTAGTATAGTATTTTGTCATATAATAATAGTGAAGGTTTAAAAATAAAAAATTGAAAATTCGATCATTAAAATGAGAAATAAGATACTAAATATTTTTAATTTAATGCATATTACTGTATCTCTGTTTGTAACACAGTATAATTTATACACTCTAAATTTATAAATAATAATTAACAAATTTAACATATCAAAATTATATAGATAGGAATGCAATAACTGTGCATTAACCAGAAGTAAGACATTACATTATAAATTTATTAATGACTAACATTATGAACTAATTCAAAGTAAATATGTCAAACAGAAAATACTTAATAAAGAAAAAAAAGGTGAGGGGAGATAAGCATGTAATAATACAACAAAGTTCTCACACAGAACTTTGTTGTATTATTACATGCTTATTACACTACACTGCTTACTGGAGGGTTGAAATGGTTTGAAAAAAAGTATTATATTAGGTCCTAGGACCTAGTTCCCAGATTATTTACCACAAGCTCATCCACTATTAAAATTAACATTAAAAATTAATACAATTACATTAAATATAAACTATCTGACCATCCTGTAAAGATATATATTCTGTTTGTATTCATCCTACAAATGGGTTGGCCTTTAAGAAACATTGTCACTCTTATTTGTTCCATAATTATATACACACAACAGCATACATACATAATTCATGTAAAAGTAGCAAGACTAACATGTTCAGTGAACCACTATAATATTAAATCATTTTTTAAAAGTGCTAATACAGTGCATCCATTCAGAAGTATGCATAAATATGGAATGAAGAGTAAAATTCATAAGCCACTTACCTTCAATAGATAGTTATTAAAACATTCAACAAACTAATCTTTTAACACACGAACTGCTTTGAAGAATTAATTATTCCAAATTCCAATTCCTCATTGCAATCCAATTACTTAATGATATCCTTATCTTAAAAAAAAACTGAAGAAGTGTTTCAAAAGCTCATTAACATGGTCTCTCCTCTTGAAGAATCAAAGACACGTGTGAAAAAAGTCATGTTAAAAACCAAATTCTGCAATATTTCCATAGTTAAGCAAAAAAGTGACTTTTTCACTTTTTTTTTTTTTGTGCAATGAACTTTCTGTAAATTAAACTGCACAAGATGATCAAGATGATGATCATTAATCCTGACAGCAGAGTTGTGATCTATTTACTACTACACCTGTACAGTAATTATCATATATCAATTCAAATCTTCCAACAGGAAGATTTTTAACTAATAAAGGATATCCTATATTTAACCTGCTTATTTTAAACCTAACTCTTTATCTATTATTTGAAAGCATAAGTTTTAGTTAAAGACATCATTATAAGAACACTGAAAAGTATATTACAACTGAAACCAGCTCCTTCCACATTGGAATAATCATTTAATTCCTAAGTTATGAGCTAATCCCACATTCTCACTTTTCTATATTCATATTCCTGATGCATATACCAGCAACTTTTTAAAATATCTTTTCGTTGATCTTCAGCAATTTCATTACTTCCTATCATGCTGATTTCATGAGATGAAGTAAATTCGTACAGGGTTATAGGCAACAAAAGGGCACAATCACGCCTTCACATTAGTTTTGGTCTATAAAAAATATACTCTGACAAAGTAACTGTCAATGCTATGTGAGAGCCCAATAACAGTCTGTGAGAGATGATCCCCACAATTTTGCTCTTCCTCTTCCATAATGCTTTGAGGAATTCCTGCATAGATTTCATTACAGAAATTATTCCCACTAGCCTGAGCCCCTTCACATCTTCCAGGTTTTGATTCCTCCCCCCCCCCCCTTCCCAGAACATGCAATACAGAAATTTACAATGAATCACAAATGGATCAATCAGCCCTCCACACAGAAACTTGTAATACCTACACACAAATCAGCAAATCCAATTTCCAAAAGTGAGAAGTATGTATTCAAACAGCATTCATGTTTTCTTTTATTATTATTCTGTAGTCTGTTATGTTCCATCGAGTCGTTTTCAACTGCTGGTAATTCTATGAACATACATTCTCCATTCAGATCTGTCCCTGGCCATATTTCAGAATTTCCAAGCACATTCCAGTTGCTTCTTTAACTCCATTCACCCATCTAATTCTTGGTCTTCCTCTTCTCCTGCTTCCATCAACTTTAGCAAGCATCATCATCTTCTCTAGACTGTCATTTGCTTGCATAATATGTTCGAAGTATAACAATTTTTGCTTGATGACCATAGCTTTGAGGGGTAATCTGGCTTTATTCTGTCTATCACTGATTTATTGGTTTGCTTTGCAGTCCATGGTATTCTTAGTAAGCATCTCCACACCCATAATTCAAATGCATCTATCTTCCTTCTTTCACATTTGGTCCAACTTTCACATCCATCCAGTACCACAGGGAATACCATTGCTTTCATGATTCTGATTTTTGTCGAGGCTAATATCTTTAAAGATCTTGCTTAAATTTGTCATTGCTTTCTTTCCAAGTAATAATTTTCTTCTAACTTCTTCAGTACAATAACTCTATCAATTCGGGATCCTAGCAGCACAAAATTGTTAACTGCTTCCATTTTCTCCCCATCTACTTCAAAATCATTAAGTTCACATTTTGAGGTCAAGTTTAAGACCATATTTAGCACTTTCTTCTTTAACTTTCATAATAAGTTCCTCCAAATCTTCTTTGCATTCTGATAGCAAGATGGTATCATCTGTATACCTCAAATTATTAATATTTCTTCCACCAATTTTCATTCCATATAATTCTCTTGCTTTTGTTAAAGAAAGGAAATGAGTCTTCGCATCACATTTTTTTATATTATGATATTCAACTGACATTCATCCTACAGCTCTGAAATTAACCCCCCCCCCAACCAAAAAAAAGAGAAATTCAGCTAATTATTTATTTCCCCCCGATCTTTTCTAAAATAATGCAAATATTCATTAACTTCCACCTAAAGTATCACGATATTTATTCTACAACAGCAGTCAAAAAAATCTTTTTTTCCTAAGTCAACTACCTTTGGAGAAACAGCTTTGAAATGTTGGGAGTAACTTTTTTTTTTTTTTTTAAATACAACAGTACCATTTGTGGATGCGGACAGTCAGGTAAGCAGAAAGAAGGAACGTCTTGATGTTTTTTTGAACTGAATGTTATGGTCTGTGAAGAGTAGATGTAAATGAAATGAAATGGCAGTTGTCTTTTTGGAGGTGAGAGAGGAAGTGCTGGAGGTGCCAAGAAGACAAATGTCTGGCCCAGAGGCTTTTGAAATAAGCTTTGAAACATACAATCTTTCTCTGGCATCTCGCAATTAGGAATCCAGCACAATGTGAAAGGATATGATTTTTGTCATTTAACTTATTTGCTAATGCCACAGATAGAATTAAAGATATCTTTTTTTGTCTTGATCTTTTCTTCAATGATCTTACAAATTATTATTACATCCTCCATGGAGTTGGCAGACTCCTCATAGGGGTTCATTCAAATGACAACATATTTGTTATGTTAATTCTTAAAATCCTTAACACTCCCTATATTAACAACTTATTCTATTAACATCTTCCATTCACTCACAATTCTCCATTTAAAAAATCTATCCCTTTTCACTATACTTTTAATAACTTCCAGGGATAGCCTCTGGTTCTTCCCCTCTTTTTTGCAATCCCCTCACTAACTTCCTGTCCACCAAACTCTGCAAATTCCTTCAACCTCTAGCCAACATTCCAGAGTCCTAATATTGTCTTAGTCCCTAGTTTCTGGACCCTCTCCAATGTTTCCACATCACAATGAAAACCAGGTGACCAAATGTGAGCACAATAGTCCAAGTATGGTCTGACCAGTGTTTCATACAGTGGCACAACCACTTCCTTATCCCTGCATGTTAGTATATTTCATATCATAATAAACAAATATTTAGAGTTGGGTGCTGGTTTACATTTATGTGACACTTTAATGGAATAATACACACACACAAAACAGGAAACAATAGGTGAAAGAAATGAGATTGGAATAAATTAAGACAAAAATCTTACAAGGGGTGGCCTCTATGGGTGCTGTTGGCTCACCCTCAGATGTCAGGCAGGAGGCCTAAGAATTCAAGTTTCCCAAATTTTGGGGAGTCTAATACAACTATACTTATTAAGATTAAGCTGGTTTTTCAAGCCTGCTGCAGATTCTAAATTTGTATTTGGTATTTGCTGCGATGGAAAGTATCCACCAAGGCGTAGTTTACTAGAACTGACAGACCATAGTTGTGGTGGCAGATGTAGCCAACCCACACAGTGGGCAATTTAGTCTTAATTTATTCTAACCTCATTTCTTCCATTTATTGTTTCTAATGTGTGTTATTACAATTTTAACATTTATGTATTTATATTATTTTCATGTTAAAGGAAACTTGAATGAGATTATGATCTGAGTTACTTATAAAGATCTGTTAGTAGGAGAGCTAGATAATAAAGGGTCAAACTAGAGAAAAGCAAGGATGCATTACGGATGCTGAGATCCCCAGGGAAGATCATCTCACTATTTGAACTGGAAAATAAAACTGAAGTATCATACAAATGGGATATTTACACACATACAAACATTGAACTGAAGCATGTAGATGAAAATGGTTTAAATTAAAATAATACATAAAGCAAGGTTACAAGCCCTCTCCATGTTATGCATCTAATAGGAATCACAGTTGAAGTAGTATAAAGGTTATGGCAAAGCTGGAGATATACATCCGATTCTCCATTTACAAGGTAGATTGGTTCCAGAAAAAACCATGTCAAAAAGAATACAGTGCATATGAATAAAATAGAAGAATGGTTCCAAATGTGAACAATATTCCCGATATGAACAATAAGTTATTTACAAACAAAATATATGAAAATCATTGAATAAAACTATTTAGTTTTAATGGAATATTTTTTATTTTAAATACTTATTTAAAGTATATACATGTCTTTCTAAAGAAAATAGTGTCACTCATAAAACAGAAATTCGTAAAGGCCCAAATACATCAATGCATATGATTATGGCGAAACATTTTCTTCAGTAAAAGGAACTAAATTAGCACTAATTTCCAATAATTCTAAAGGTTGATTTATTTTTACCACGAACTCTGTAATTAATCGTTGCGATCCTGTTTTGACTAGATCTTTGTATAATTCTTCACACCATACATGACTTCAGTTCACGTTTAAACTGTTCAGTATTTGGATCATGCGTAAGAAAATGACTTTGCAATTTACTAGACATTTGAAGTCCTTCTTTAATTAATCCTGCAGTGAGTGGAATCTCTTCTTCATCATCATCACCAAGATTGTCAAGGACAGCCTCTATTATTTTGTCATCACTAACAGCCTTGTCAACCATCAATTCTTCAATATCTGCAGACGAAAAATCATCAAATCCATCTCCGCCAACTGCATGTGCTAATCTGATGATATTGAGATATTCATTGTATGCAAAGGTACGGGGGTTTTCTTTTTCACACATTCGGGCCAAGTAGCTTTCCGGCATGCATTTAAAGTTGATGGTTTCAATTTTGATAATGCCAACTTAGCAAGTTTGATGCAATCCAAAATAGAAAATTTCTTCCACACATCAATAACTGTCAGTAAATTATCCTTATCTACTTTATCCAAAATATATTGGAATGTTCTTCTTATGTAGTAAGTTTTGAAGGTAGCAATCACACCCTGATCTCTAGTGATTGTATGAGGTGGCA
The DNA here is from genome assembly GCF_054136105.1 of Typopeltis vanoorti. Taxonomy (NCBI): domain Eukaryota; kingdom Metazoa; phylum Arthropoda; class Arachnida; order Uropygi; family Thelyphonidae; genus Typopeltis; species Typopeltis vanoorti. The sequence goes on along the minus strand of NC_143563.1, from coordinate 91,933,963 downwards.
GAAAACAAAATACCACATTCGGGTATTCTTAAACAGGATGGCCAGGCACATTGTCTATAATCAACGGACAAAAAAGTTCAGATTTTTTGTCTATCAAATAGCGTTTAACTTCTGGAACAAAACATTGATGAAACCATTCATTGAAAATTTCTTTTGTAACCCAACCTTCTTTGTTTGCCTTCCAGTGCACTGGTAATGTGTTAAATTCCACACCTTTCATTGCCAGTGATCTCAGGGATCGATTAATGAGTAATGGTTTTAATATATGATCTCCTGAAGCATTGCTGCAAAATAATAGAGTCACATGATTTTTAGCTGCTTTAAAGCCACCAACACTTTTTGTGATTTCGCTATATAAGTTCTACTTGCCATTTTTTTCCAAAAAATGGCTGGTCTCATCTGCTTTACAAACTTGATCAGAAGTGTAGTCACAATTTTCAATAATTTTAGACAGTTCTGAAAGAAATTCTCTAGTTGCGGGCTCATTGTAGATGAGGCTTCTCCTTTTATTTTTGCATTATGAAGTGCGTATCTTTTGTAAAATGCTAACAGTCTGGTATGAAAATGTAATAAAAGGGAAACTATGAAGGTCCTCTTTTATTGCTGCATTCTCAATGGTAAACATGCAGATAAACATTTCCACTAGCGAGGCAAAATTTTAGTGAAGAAATTAAACAGGTTGGCTTTATATGAATGGATGTTTGTGAATGCCTTTAGGTAGGAGATAAATTCGTCTGTTTGGTGTGAAACCACTGTCCTCCAACTTACTGAACGCCTGCAGTTAAAAAAAGTTCTGTTCGGTTCTAAAGCAGTTTCTAGACTTGGACAAACTAACAGATACTAATGTAAATTAAGTTGACAACCTTATATGGGTGGAAGTCATAAAAAAATAAAATAAAATAAAAATTCTATTTAGAGTAAAAACAAAACAGATGACTAAAGAATACATACAGATTCTGAAAAGCATTGACAGTATTTTTCAGAATAGCATTTTAATATGAATACCATATGGTGACTCAACTTACATATGAACATTTTCTTACTTTATTAGAAATCAAGGCAGGCTAAGCAGAACTAATCAGCTTAAGCAGAAAATGGGAGAAGAAAGATTAGCAAAATGTATGTGTTCCTTCATTAAAAAAGGAGGAATCGCAGAAGAATGAAATCAAAGAGCTGACAATAATGAAAATCTGACAAATCACAAACTAATCTGGAATAAAACTGGCTCCACAGCCCTTGCTTACTTACTATGGAACTCTGATACCTTCCCAACACTTTTTTTTTTAACCATACACAGCAAAGATCACAACAAAATTGTTCTCATCCCTTATATTCAAGGTATTCTGAGAATGTACTCTCCATACAACTTTCAAACCAACATCCAACTAGTAACCGTCATCTGTTCTCATAAGGATAAGTTCCATCCTCTTGCACATCCTCGCATGAGTTAAAAGTTCCTTGTACCTGCAACTTGGCATATTTTTGACATATTAGTAGATCTGTTAACATCCACCTTGAAGAGCATACTTTTAGAATCAGCATCAGCTATGAAGTGCTGCTCTCAGCATCAACAAATACCACTGCATTAATTTTCCAAAGATCAGGGGAAACTGTCATTAAACACCACATTTAGCACAACTATGCTAAATTCACTTTGTTTTAATCTACTTGATAAGAACTTAGATGATGATGATGATGACACATGTTAAAAACACCACACTTCTCATGGATGACTTCAATTCTAAAGCTAATAAATAAGAAAAGGGTAGAGAATGAAATGAGTTAGCATGGTTTGGAGAAAAGGTGAATTATTACTGTCTGGAAAATATACATGGCCAATCCTTCTGTTGAGTGATGTGAGGACATCATGTTGGAGGTTTAATGGAATATTTACAGCACTAGGAAAGGATTAAAACTATTAGTGTTGTGTTGTGTGTGTGTGTGTGTGTGTGTTAAGAGTTATTTGCAATCCCTAAATTTGTCTCAGTGACTGAGATGAAATATCGGAAGCATTAAATTTAGTTTTAATCCTTTCCTAGTGCTGTAAATATTCCATTAAACCTCCAACATAATACATGACCAATCTTTCAGCACAAAGAGAATAGCATAAAGTAGTCTAGGTGTCACATGATGATAAAACACAGAATAAAACTGATCATACTGCCATCAGCTAAAAGTGCAGGAAAACATTATCAGATGTCTGAAATAAAAGAAGTGCTGGTACTGGCTCAGATCATCACCTGATAATTGGATCTATGCATGAGTTATATATTAAAAAAAAAAATCACCAGGGGAAAACATTTAAGATGCAAATATTTGATATCAGCAAGAAATCTGTCATGAAGATCTGGAATGGAACCCACAAGGGAAGAGAAAGCCTGACCATCCTAAAAATACACAATCAACTTTAATAAGAAGGTGAAACAGAACAGTTTGCTGAACAAGACCAAGAAAGAGCGAGGATAAGGAAGTGATGAAAAGCATTTACAGACTCAATGTTCCTGATGGGATTTGGGGAAAAATAATTCCTATATGTATTCCCCCCCAATTTTCAGGGGGATAAATTCCAAGACATCCCCCCCAATGGATAGTACTGATGACTGTTTATCCTTAATGACTGCAAATATTTTCATTTTTTTTTATATATATATATCATTTATTTATTATTTTATAAGGTACAGAACTTTCACCTTTTCACTTTATGGCTGCTCTTTGGAATATTTGAATTGCCAGCATCACTACTCTTGCACTTTGGGGCCATTATTAAATAAAATAAGAGTAATTCGAACACAACAGTTAATCTGATAACTGAGAACTACCCAGAAAATGGCACACAATTTAAAACTTATGAAATGTTTATTTCTGGAATTTTCCATTTAATATTTTTGGACCAACGTTGACTGTGAATAACTGAACCCACAGAAAGCAAACCTGCAGATAAGATATAATGTATACATTTTACAAAGCTGTAAAATGTATACAGTATATAATTTTTTTAAAAAAGTGTAACATTTAAATATAAAGAGCTAATAAGCTTCATTTCGGCGAGTTGTCATGAAGCTTATTAGCTCTTTATATTTAAGTAACTTAATGGTTGCACCTGTTTGAAAACTCGTATAGCAGAGTATATAAGTGCTTTTTGCTATACACTTTGGTATTAATTGGTCTAGCTACTCACTGATGAAGCCTCAAAAAAGGCTGAAACCGGACCATAATGTAATAACAGCATACATTTCCTAGGAAATGTGTTTTTTACATTATGGGAAATACCTAAGAATAGCGATCAGAACTTCACCACCTTTGCTACGAGTTGTCTGGTATTGTACTACGTACTAAGGTCACTTGCATTAGCTCACGCTAGTGGTCACCGATACTTTATAGTTTACTATATTCGGCAAGAAACTCTCTGATTCCAATCTTTGAGTTTCTTATTCGGTTTTAAAACAATGTAGGATTTAATATCCCCTTAATTTAAATAAAGTGTAACATTCTTTAATTCCACCCTTAATGACTGCAAATATTTTCTTTTTTTTTCAATTAATAACTTATTTTCATTTCCTTGTAATACATGCAACACTTTGAATGACTATTAAATTTGCATTGCCTGTCTATACATGTTATTCCACTACCTACTCAGAGTGGCTGGATTTAACTGAAATTTGGAATCATTACAAAAGTTAGTTTATCATCTCTTTCTGATTCCAATCCAAGAAATTTGTAATATGATATGTAACAATGTTGTATGAAACAAATGGCATACATATATAAATCCTCTGTCCAAAAAGAAACTGAACTTTTGATAGAAAATAAAACACAGGCCAATTATAATTATTCAAGAAATTTATTTCAATCAATATACTCTCCCTCAGCTTCGATACAGTGTTTGGCATGGTCAATTAATTCGATAAATTAATTTTTTTTTTTTTTTATAATCGGTTTTTGGGATACTTAAGGGTCATGGTTACTGCTGCTTGAACGCTTTCAATGGTATCATATCACCAGCATTCCTTTCATCGGCAAATGAAGTCGATGGAAGAGAAAGAAGTCACAGGGTGCTAAATCAGGTGAATATGGTGAGTGATCCTACACACAAACTTGGTTTTTGCTCAAAAACTGTCTCACAATGTTCAAACGATGAGATGGTGCATTATCGTGCAAAAGTGACCAGCTGCCTGCACCACGATATTCATGCCGTACGCGAAGAATTCTTGCTATCAATCGCTTCAAAACTTACCACTGACGGTTGGGCCAGGCGGAACGAATTTTTTGTGGATAATGCCCTTGGAATCATAGAAACAAATCAGCATTGCCTTTACTTCTGACTTCTCCAAGCGACTTTTTTTCAGATGCCCCCTCTTCTGGTGGTCTCCACTCAGCACTCTGGGGCTTTGTTTCGGACTCATACTCAAAACACCATGTTTCGTCACCAGTAACGATCATTTCAAGGAAGTTTGAATCTTTACGAGCGGTTTTAATGAGGTCCTTGCAGTGTTCAAATCGATACATCTTTGGTAGTCAGTCAACTTGTGGGGAACAAATTGTGAATTCAATTTACGAAGGCCCAAACTCTCGGTTAAAATGTTGTGCACAGTTGATTTTGGAATCCCCAATTCATCTTTAATCAATCTCACAGATGATTTTGGGTTTTCTTTCTTTGATGAAATCATGCACTTTTTGGATGTTAACTTCGCTCAGTCCAGTTTTTGGATGGCCCGGCTTTTCGTCGTCCTCAAGCATCTCACGACCACTTTGAAATCGCTTAAACCACTTGTAAACTTGAGGTACAGGATAAGCGCATTCATCACTGTATGCTGTTTGAAGCATTTGACGCATTTTGGTAAATCTTTTACCAAGTTTAACACAAAACTCAATTGCAGCTCTCTGTTTGAAACTTCGACCGTTCGTCAAAACACTGTCACTCTTGGCACTATAACTCAGCTTCTAATGTCATAAACAGTTGATAACACTAATAAAAGTTGTCACTTTCAACAACAAAAAGATACAACAGATGGTGCCACTAGTTTCTTCTATTTTCGAAAAGTTCGGTTTCTTTCTGGACAGAGGGTGTAAATTGCCTACAAGTGCATTAAGAAGCCAAAAACATCTCTGGGTTCAAATACTATTATAATAATGATCCCTTGCAAACTGCACTTTTTATATATTATTGTCTCAGATCATTTCAATACCTGTTTTAAAAATGCCTTATTTTTAAATTTTCTTTTAAGGTTTTTTTTTCTTTTCAAAGTACAGTATTAATAAATGAATTAACAAGGGTATGAAATGTTACTAAACTGCATAAATTAGCTTCACTGTTTTTTTTAAAACAAAATTCTCATACTAATATGAATTTTTTTTAAATTTAAGCTAGCCATAATTAATCATAAAAATTCTTACCTTTTTCTTGCATTATTCTCTTCTTGCTGACAACCCCCCCCCCCATCAAGTTATGTATTAACTTAACTAGACATAATTCAGTGAGTAATCAGGATAGCTTGGTTGGTGTATAGTACTTCTGTTCTCTCACCAAATGATTGGGTTCAAATCTTGTAGACATGGATATTGGTGAATGTCTTCAAATAGATTAATTTCATTTCTTGCATGGGGCCACCATTACTGGAGGCTCAAAGTGGCTTAAAAAGTTCTGTTTGGTCTCTAAAACAGGATTTTGGGATATAACCACTGCATTAAATAAAAAAACTGTACTGAAAGTATGGCAAAATAACCATAACGAAAAATTCTGAAATGGAAGAGGAAGAAAAAATTGTCACGGGGCAAAAGGAATTAAAAAAAATAAAGGTGGCACCACAGCGAAAAAACATATGCACAGTGATCCTTCACTATCACCCTAAGTGGTCCTTGAATAGGTAAGCATATCAAATGACTTCAAAAAAGCATACAATGTAAGTATCCATTCAGTAAACTGACCAGCAAATGACTTTGCCAGCATAACCATATAACTAACAGATCACTGTAGCATACTGATGCTTATGAAATTTGTTTCTGATCAGTCAAATACTGGGCAGTATTTAACACAATCTGAGTTGCAAATTACTAGAAGAAAATTAAGACTTGTGAACATTCAGATTAGTTATTTTTAATTTTTATGGCTACTGCATCTCATTATTAGGTTTAATGAAATGAATGCATTATATAGAAACATTTAAACATGAGCTTAATGGATCCTATATTTCATCTCTGTCACAGAGACATCGTCAGAGATAAAATCTTAAACTTGTAATTGATTTTCTATGCTGTATTCATTCCATTAAACTTAATAATCAGTTTAAACCAGCACATAACCTAAATACTTCTAAAATATATATCATTAAGTTGAATATTTTCTGCCTGTAGTGGCAATATATTTCAGATTCTGGATTCATTTTAATTTGTATTCTTTTTATAAGTTTCATATATTCATTTATTCTTTCCGACTTAACTGGCGGAGTGGATACCAACTCTGCTCTCAAACTGTAGCATACTGATGCTTAGGTAATTTGTTTCTAATCAGTTAAATACTGGGCAGTATTTAACTGTGAGGGTTTGTAGTCCATTTCATCCTTAACACACGAATGTATCCTTAGCCCACCAACAAACACTAGTGTTTAATTATGCTTGCAACCTTTTGTGGTGTGATTTGTGTAGTTTTAGTGTTGAACATAATCCAGAGCAACATTTTCAGGCCTAAATCTATACTATACCCAAACTAAGCTTCAATATTGTTGTGTAGTTTGGTATGAATTATTTTATTTACTGAAAATGTCAACTGAATGACAAAAAAGTAATTTGTAAATATAGATGAACGCGTTTGTCCTCCTGAGAATAAGTCTGGCAGGAGAGAAAAGAAGGGAAGGTGAAAGCATTCCACAAAAAGTAGTTGTTTGCTTTCACTATACCCTGAATTACTACTTGAAGAAATAAATAAATATATAAATAAAAATAAATTTAAAAAAATGTGAGCCTGGTTTCCAGAACAAGGTTCCCAACATATCTAACTTTAGAGATCAGTCACAATCCTAAAATGCTATAGTTTTGCCCCTTTAATTAGCACAGATGCTTTTATAAAAAATAAAATTGAATAAACTATTGCTTTAAAAGCACTTAAAATATATAGAGTTCGAAAAAAAGAAAAAAATCTTCCTGCCTGCTCATCCAAGGGACAAATCTTGGTTAACAAGCAAAAAAATAAAAACAAATAAATAAAGGAATTTCAGTTTAACTGTCAGTAATGTCAGTTTTTGTTTTTTTAAAAAACCTTACTTAGAATTATTGAAGCATGCTAGTCACTATACAATCCTCTTTTTGTCAATTACTCATTTTGTTATAATGGAATGGAACCAATAAGAGGAAAGAGTGAGCAAGGATATCATGAAGTAGCCAAATAATCATAATACTAATTTAAAAGATGCACATGGACAGCAATTATTCGATTTTTTTCCTTTTATTTTTTCCATTATTTCTAAAAATGTAATCTAAATGTTTTGATCATTTTCCAGTTTCTTCTATGCAATCTTGCATTAAATACTGTTACAACTTCCACGCACCCTCATGCTGCTCACAGAAATGTGCGAGCCCAGTTCCATTTGTGGTGCTATGTGCAGCCAACATTCAGGTGTTTAACAGTAGAGAGAGAGTTGTCTAGCTGTACGAATTAACATGCAGTGGGGAGGTTATGAGAAATGCTGTAATAGCACTTGACAAGGTTGGAATGCAGCCACCTATATTTTCAACAAGCACTTGGAATCAGTAAGATGTTTGTGTATTGGACTATTAACCATCATAACGATACAGAAGACGTATTGGACTGCCAAAAGAACAGGTCGACCATGCTCCATCAAAATGCAACAGCTCATGAGGGCTGTGAAGATATGCCTCTGCCATAATCCTGTAAGAATCCAGAAAGTGATGTTGTGAGAAATGAATATTTCATAAAAACAATGTCACACATTAACTCATGACCTAGGGATGAGTCTATCGTCCTTCTACTGCACACTTCCTAACACAACTTATGCAGCAGAGGGTGCCAGAGAAGTATCTTTTGATGTTAATCACAGGCACCATGCTTCATCAAAATGCAAACAGCTTGTGAGAACTGTGAACATATGCAAACAGACAGAGATATCCTCTTCACAAAAATGATATTTTCTTCATTGAAAAGTGTTTAACTGCAAAAATGATCAGGTATATGCTCTGGATGGTTGCACAGGATGTGCCATAGCACCCAGGATTCAGAGGTCATCACCTTGCATCAGTGATGGTTTTGTGGAAGGGGTAACATATCAGGGGGTATACAAGTTGCATATCTACAAGAGAGGGGTCAAAACCTCTGCTGAAGTGTATCAAGACCCATGCTGGAAGCTTTGGTAATGTCCTTGAACAACACTTTGTTTCATGGCAGGCAGTGACCTTCCAGCAGAAGTCAGCGCTTGACAACAGGGTGAGGACCACACAATGGTTGAAGGCAAATGTGCCTAACCATATATCACCATTTAATTGGCCATCTTGAAGTCCCAATCTGTTGGACTTCAAATTGTGGTCAGAGTTTGAGAGCATAGCCTGCAAGAATGACACCCAAGCTTCCAGCCTGAAGGTCAATTTGGAATGAGAAGTGGCAGTGTTTCCATTACATGTGTATACTGTTATCAAGATGTGGCTTCACAGAGTTCAGGCATGAAGTAAAAAGGGATATTTCGAACAGTGAGTGCTGTTATATGTGCGTTATACATGTGGTTTGTATGTGATGAAAGCTGTACACGATTTACTGATAGATTAAAGGTTTATGCGCTGTTCAAGTTGTAACAGTAATTATGGCAAGACTAGATACATTATATGACCACTGGCACCATTCATCTGCAGAATTTTAGAGGCAATCTGAAGTCACTTAACCCACTAATTTAGTAAATAAGTGTGTGGGTCTAAGGGCTTTATATTACCAAGACTGAAAATGATCAATAAATAATAATGTATCACGAATAAATAGATGAACAGACTCATATAGAGTAGCTAACATATCATCATCATCAAATTCATGCCTCCATAGCTCAGTCGGTATAGACAAAGCCCTTTGATCAGAAAGACCTGGGTTCGATTCCCATCCATGACGTGAGAAATCTTCTTCTGGTCTGTTTGGACTAAAGGTGAGTTAGCTGGTCTCATACAGAGGTAGAGTTTTTCTCTCGGTAAATTAAGTTTTTCATCCCTCAAAATAGGCAAACCAATCCCGTGAACACACACGCCTACAGTAATAAATACTTATGGCAAGGAAGACAATGAGAAACTACCTTGCTTCATAATCATGTCCCCTGGTAATCAGCTGCAGTCCTCTCAAAAAAGAGGAGGCTACAGGATTGGATTAGACCCTTCAGGGTCTAATCCAATCCTGTAACCTCCTTCATTTAGTACTACCATATCCTGTACACCCCCTGAAGGGGTGTACAGGATATGATAGTACTAAATGAAGAACTTACATCATTACTAACTTCCTATCAACAATTTTCCTCCAAATCAATCTATTATCTGTCAAGACTCCAACATTATCAGATCTTTTATTTCTGTCTTCTAAGGCATGCTGCTTTACTGTATCAATCCACCTATATCTTGGTCTTCTTCTAGATCTTTTTCCTGCCAATCTGGAAGAGAACACTTGTTTTGTTAATCTTTCCTCTCCCATTCTGTTTAAGTGACCATACCACCTGAGATTAGCTCTGCTAACACATTCCTGGATGCTAAGTTCAATGTCAAGTTCTTTCCTAATACCGTATCCTCGTTTTTAATATGATATTGTCATTGACGCCATCTGTTCATGCCCTCTAATCTTTCTCAGGACTCTCATATCTGTGGTCTCTAGTCATAGGTCAAGTGTTTTTTTTCTAACCCAGCGCCCCGATCCATAAGTTAAAATTGGTTTGAACACTCTCTTGTATATAGCTAATTTATTGTTTTGACTAATTTCTCTCTAATTCCATATAAATTTATTTAGTTGACTTCCTACCATATTTCTGGCTTTGTTGATTCTGTTGTCTATTTCCATATTTAATTTACCATCTTTGCTAAAAATCGTGCCTAAGTATCTGAAATGTTTTACTTGTTCTATAGGTTCTCCATTCACAATGAAGTTGATATTTTCAATGTTTCTGCCAGGTCTAGTCTTTATAGCTAACATATAACAATATAGAGTAGTTTATCTTTTCCAAACCCACTACTCACTCACAGTATAGTTCGACCACATAAGCAAGAGCTGTCATTGGCAGACTGCCAAGAGTCAATTCATGAAGGGAAGAAAGAAATAAGGCTATGTAAGAATTGGTCACTAACACGTGAAATCACGTGCTTTATACATGAAATTTTCCAACTGTTATGCAAGCAAAATAGTTACCGCTTTAAAAACTACAATGATCATAAAAGAGAAGTTAATTTTCCGACATGTAATAATAAACACTCATCCCACAATACGGATTGATTACCCTATTATCGGAATGGATTCTCCTTTTGATATGTGCAGAAGTGTTGAAGGGTCTTGTATCTGTGGGCATACTATACTAACATACCATAGGTTAATTAACCAACCTCTCATATATTGAAAATTTTTTTTTTATAAAGGGTAAAAATTAGTTACAGAATTAACAAAAGCTTATAAACTGACCAGGTTCATACACTAGTCAAATGACTAGTGTATGAACCTGATACATACACTGATCTAGTCAAATGACTGCCTGAGTAGAGTACCATTTGTTGCCTAGTATATCATATTCATCTGTTCAGTCTCTGAACATATCATATTCATCTGTTCAGACACTGAACAGATGAATATGATATACTAGGCAACAAGTGGTACTCTACTCAGGCAGTCATTTGACTAGCATGATATTTACCTTGCTGATGAACTAGTACAAAATTTTCCAAGCCCAGCATATATATCACTTTCTTAAAATAAAGTTTTACCATTTATCAAAATATCGCAATGCCCCAACTCATATCACTAGAACCGTTTTAAAAATAACCATTCATTGTCAGATGACACTGCATTTAATAACAATAAGATAATCAATTTTAATTTAATTTATTACTGTCTATCATGTTTTAAAGTCTCCCTCCTAAATTTTCTGTCTGGGGTTAATTATCCCCACTCCCTTCACAATAGTCATGTCTATGTTTTGGATCATTCAGTAAACCTCACAATTTTCTTTCTTATACCAAGAGTACATTATGATCAGAATCCAGTTTCTCTGTTTAAAATATATAAATTATAAACAGTGCTGGCAGTCCCGGGTTACGAACAAAATATGTTCCTGAGAATGTCTGTCGGATTTATATGTAACTCAGATCCCTGATAAACAGCTCATATACCATAATAATAATAATGGCCCACATGTGCTAATAAGAATACAGTAACACTGTAATAATAATACCCCTGTACTGTAATAATAAGTTAAAAAACTATTGTGCTCTTTCTTTTAATTCAAACAAACAGAACATAAAAACAAACTCATACGAAACGCTTAGATAGGAGAAATTTCAAAAAAAAAGAATATTAAAGGTTGCATCAATGTCTTGCTTACTGGAAGGGGCATTTTTGAGGCAAGAAGGTAGACTAACATTAATTGGAAGATAATGATGGAGATGGTGACGCAGGCAGTCCCTGGGTTACGAACAAGATATGTTCCCAAGAACGTCTAAGTTGGATTTGTATGTAACTCGGATCCCTGATGAATAGTGCATATACAGTAATAATACTATAATGGCTCAAATCCTGATTCTCCAGCACCAGATCCATCCTAGAGAGGATGAACCTGGTGCTGGGGAATCAGGATTTGATTCTGTTTGTGGAGCTTACTACTGAAGCAGGTTTCTTGAAAAATGTATCCAGTGTTGTTTGCACATCCTTCTTTTTTTTTTTTTTCTCTCATCATAAACGGCCTTGTAGCAGCTGATGTTCTCACTAACTGCACAGTTTACTGTGCAGTTAGTGAGAACATGAAAACTGCACAGTAAAAGGGAAGATGTTTCAGACTGTAATCATCCCTTGCAGTTCACACATCTCAACTATTATTCAGAGTATTAGTGGATCCATCATGGCAGAACTGAGCAGCTCTCTGATGAAATCACACCCTTATCTCATACTGCTATGTCCCTTCAAATATTTATCAAGCTTTAGCAAGAAATAGAAGTTATTTGAAGCAAAGTCTAAACTGTATAGTGGATGTCACAAGATAGAATCTCTACACTCAATGGCATACCTGGTAGACATAAGCTAAAATTTTTAGTGAACTTGACCACAAAGATGTTTTCAAGTACAAACATATTCAAGGTCTAAATGGAACACATTTTTTTTTATAACCCAAGGTTTGAAACACTTAAAATTTAAAAAACTGATTCCAATTCTGGGCCAAATGCAATGTTAACTCAATAAATTTATTATTCAGTTAACATTATATAATAATATTATTGATTATTATATAATGAATGAGTAGAGCCTCTGTAGCTCAGTTGGATTCAATTCCCATCCAAAATGTGAGAAACCTTTATCTGGTCTCTTTTGACTAAAAGTGAGTTAGCCAGTCTTCATATGGAGGTAAAGGATTTTTCTCCTGGAAACGAGTTTTTCATCCTTCAGAACAGACAAACCGGTTCCATGAACACACTTTTACAAACAAAAATACCCCCTCCCCAACATTCAGGCTCTGAGATAAGTTGGTTGGGATTGTGTGAGTAAAGTCGCATCATGTAGAAGACCAACCCAAAATAGATGGAAAAAGGCACAACACGATAATGAATAACATTTTTGAACAAAAATGTGTAAGCCAGTGGTATACACAATTTATCTTTTTTGGATGGGGATCATAGCTTATGTACTATCAAAGATTTCTCACAAAAATGAACCATGTTCTCCCAATCTATGACAAATTTCATAGATTGGGAGAACAAATTTCCAGACAAGACAAGATTACTTTTCTTTGAATCACTCTAAGATCAAGCCTCTCCTGGCATAAACACATCACTAGAAATTAGGATTTCTCTTTCACTCAAAACGTCACTTCACTTCTGAACCAACAAAAAATAGTTTTTTGATAGTTACATTTATGTAGCCATCAAAAATGTAATCATTTATGGAGTTCACCAGTTCAGTACCATGCAAACATGTGGATGATATCTGAAGTTTTTAAGAATTGACTCACAAGTTGGAACTTGAAATTACAATACAAGTCACAAAAACTTTTACTGATTCTTTAACTGACGATTCAAAATTATTTTGCTCACTGTGGTTTTATAAGCACGAATATGGCCGACGGTGAAACCATGAAGCATTCACATCTACTGATAGTTGTCTTCAATACTATAATGAACATGAATTATTAAAAAACAAAAATTATGAAAACAACTACCATGTTATAGTAAAACCTCATTTTAATATAAATCAAAATAATCACTAATGATTACACCTTCATATCAAGGCCATCATCTGGTGTATAATATACAAAGAAACAAACTACATTACAATCTACAGAGTATACTTAAACCACACTAATTTGGTCAAGCGTTCACACTGCTGGCTTGGCCTCATTGTAGTAATTTGGTTATATATTATGATCAGATATATTAAGCTAGAGAGCAATGTGCTCTCACATAATTACTCGCAGATAAATCAGCAGTTAGAATTGAAGGAAGTACAGGAAGATGGTTTAATGTTAAATCTGACAAGGATGTGCATTATTCCCTGTTATTCATTATCTATGGATCACATTATGAAAGAAAGTGGTATTAAACCTGATATCAAAATTGGAGTAATTAATATCAGCTCTTTGCTTTATGCTGACGATGTTATACTTCTAAATAAATCTGGTAGAAGTCTGCAAGATTCCCTGACTAAATTGAATAACTGTCGTAAGAGATATGGTATAAAGGTCAGCAATAACAAGACAAAGACAATGCAAATAGGCAGAAGAACTGAAAATATCAACTGCATTGTGAATGGAGAACCTACAGAATGAGTAAAACATTTCAGCTACTTAGGCACGATTTTTAGTGAAGATGGTAAATTAAATTTGGAAAGAGACAACAGAATCAACAAAGCTGGTATGGTATGAATTGACATATGGAATAAAAGAGAAATTGGTCAAAACAATAATAAATTAGCTATATACAGGAGTGTTCAAACCAATTTTAACTTATGGATCTGAGAGCTGGGTTAGAAGTAAAACACTTGACCAAAGACTAGAGACCGCAGATATGAGTCCTGAGAACGATTAGGGCCATGAACAGATGGCATCAATGGCAATATCATATTAAAAACAAGGATATTAGAAAAGAACTTAACATTGAACTTAGCATCCAGGAATGTGTTAGCAGAGCTAATCTATGGGGTGGTATGGTCATTTAAACAAAATGGGAAAGGAAAGATTAATAAAACAAGCGTTCTCTGCCAAGTTGGCAGGAAAAAGACCCAAAGGAAGCAAGGTATAGGTCACTGTTGTTTAACCTTTTTTACTACGCGAGCTACTTTTCTATAAAAAGTTATTCGGCGATCTACTCTCTTATATAGATCACGTTCCCCCAACCTGATATCTGATTACGCACAAATAAAAAACTAAAAAAAAAAAAAGATAAAAAATTTAAAAATTTATTACATCAACATCATACGTATCAAGGATTTAGGCCTAGTATGGCATGTTCTGGCCTTAGAAGTCATTGTTGAATCGTTTAAGAGGACGTCCTGGTTTTCTTTTTCATAATGGCTTGTACTTTAAGGCTTGTTTTGGTAAAAAAATTTATTAAAAATAAAAAAAAAATTTATTTATCACTTTTAAATCACAGATAATCACCCAAATGATCATTTGTAATTTGGTTTCTTAATTAATTTTTTTATGACTGATCTATTTGAAAAAGCAGATTCTGACAAATATGTCGATCCGAAACACGACCGAATTTTTCACGCAATATCAGTTAATACTGGGAATTTTTCATTTACACACTTCCAAATGACTTTATTGATTTTAAATGTGAACTATTCTGAATGTTTATTATCTCAGCTTGATTTATATCAAACAGCCCACTAATTTTATTTGAAATTTCTGTGATGTTCAAGTTTTCTTGAAATGGATTACTGATAAAAGATACAATCATTTCAGTTTTATTAAAATCTTTAAATCTTGAATTTATTTCTTCCTCAACTAATTCTATTTCACGAATAAATTCTTTTAAATCATAGTGAAGCATTTCTTGATTTTGTTCAAAAAAGTTTAATAAATATGGGAGATGTCTAAATTCTTGGTCATTTATATTTTTCTTTAATAAAAGTAAGTATTGTTGGAAAGTTTTTATTGAACTTAACAAGACAATTAAATTTTTATCTCTACCTTGTAACTGTAAATTTAAATTGCTTAATTTCGTACAGAAATCTACTAAAAATGATAAGTGTAACAACCATCTTTTATCACTCAATTGTGGATAAATATCGCCTTTTTCATCAAGAAAAATTTTTATATCATTAATTAATACAAGAAATCTTTCTAAAAATTGACTTCTGCTGAGCCAACAAGCATTATTGTACAACAGAAGTTCCCTATCATAATCTGCCTGTAATTTAAATAACTGCCTTTGCAGGGCTTTTCCTGCAAAGGCAGTTATTTAAATAGAATTTATAATTTTAAATGTAATATCCAAAACGTCTTTTGTTTAATCTTTTACTACACAGTATTTGTTGGTGAATAATAGTGGTACGTTAAAAAATCTGGATATTTGTCATCGTTTTTACATAATGAAATGAAGCCTGATTTATTACCTATCATTGCATGAGCACCATCAGTAGTAATAGACACAAGTTTAAAAAGCAGAGGTTTGTGTTGTTTCACAAATTCATAAAATGCCGAAAAAATGTCTTCTCCCCTAGTCCTTCCCAATAATGGTATAATTTTCAAAAGTTCTTTACTTGAATAATCTTGAAATACCATTAACTGATTAATATCAGTGAAGTTGTTTGATTCATCAAATTGTAATGAAAACGCAACACACTGGTGAATGTCTGCCATTAACCTCCAAAAGTTTCCGGCAATTGGAACTCTTCCTTTCGACAATTTGAAACCTTGTCTGTGGCCTAGAAGTAGTCTCTAGCGACATCTCAAAACGAGAAGCTTCTTTCTGGAAGTGGGAAACTCCTCTCTCAAGTAACGTGGATCCGGGCAGTCTCTCTCTGACGGCGACTCTGGACTGGGCAGCCTCCTCTCTGACAGCAATTCTGGAAGAACCCCTTCTGCTTGCTTCAGTCCCTTTTTATCAGGCCTCCTCTGAGACCTCGCATGAAGTTTGGCAACTCCAAAGAATCTGTACGAGTCTTTCATCTTAAGTTTCAAGTTCGGCACACCTTCTGTTCTCATCTGCTTTCTTTTGATTGTAAGTTACCGGCCATTGGAAAGTTGTTTGAACTCTTTCTGACTGACTTTGGAGATGTTTACACTTAGAGCCTGAAAGCCTTTCTCACACATACAAGTTTCAATAACAATCTTTCTAATGCTGCCATGTACAGCTTTGGCGACAAAAACATTGCTTTTGTTTTTAACACTGTAACATATTCTTATTAAAGCAGCATATACAGTTAGCTTCAAAAGAGTTATTTACAAAAACATCTAATACAAACTATACCGAGACAAACAAAGTTTATATTTTTACAATATTCACATGGGACTTAACCTAAGTAAAAAAATCGATGCAATGTGCTTTGGAATATTTAATATTTAAGCTACAATCGAGTTTTTACACTTTACTTATAATCGTATTCACTCAGCTCGCTGTTTGACTTCCACTGATCCAAATTAATTCATTTACCCGGACGCATAAGAAAATTACTGATTTGACAATTTTAAAGAAAAATAAATAAACAATAGCAATACACTTAAAGCAAATTAAAAAATAATACAAAATATTATGTTTTCAGTTTTAATTAAATTTGTAAGTAAGGAGGAATACACAAGAGATCGACCAAAAAGCGCTCCGCAATCGATGGGTTGAACACCCCTGGTATAGGTGAATTGATATGGTAAAAAGTGCCTTAGAAGATAGAAGATCTGATAATGTTGGAGTCTTGACAGGTAACCAACTGATTTGGAGGAAATTTGTAGATAGGAAGTTAATGATGTAAATTTTTCATGTACTATTGTATCCTGTGCACCCGTTGAGGGTACATGGCAGGAATTTGATGATAATAATGATAAATCAGAACTACAGATGATGGCCAATAAGGAATGAAATGATTGCTTTGAGTCCTAAAGTAAGGGCTTGCTGGATAACTTGAAAGATCTTACATATGCTGAACATGTGATCCAAAGTCTTGGGATTTTTATGCGATGAATATTGTTTAGATAAGGATGACTGATCAAAATTTCATATGCTTCCTTGAATATGCATTCGTGCCATGTTTTTGTATGATGTAAAGAACAGGTACCTTTTCAATCTGGTGTAGGATGTTAAGAATGTGATTTCTTACATTTGTCTCTATATTCTCTAAGAGCACAAGCTGACTTATTTGACAGGAACTTTTGATATGCTTTCTTCTTTTCCTTCACTGCCTCTTTAACTTCCTGTGTCCACCATGGAGTTCTGATTTTTCCATCCTTGCAGACAACCTCACAACATGCCTCTCTGGCTGAATCAACAAAATGCCTACTTTATAAAACCTGTTAAATTTAATGTGTTCTTTTTTATGGATTGGAATTATGCATCCAGTTTCACTAATATAAGGTAAGTTACAGGTGCAATGTATTCGGTATACCCCTGGGTGGGCCAAAGGGGATAGGATCCTAGGAGGATTCAAATGTTTTTTGTTTTTTTTTAATTTTATCGATGGTTTAAAAGTAGCATTAAGATTGTAATGGAGTAGAATTCTATTTTATCAGATAACCATTTAATGTATGGGACAGCTATGATTTTATTGTAATCTATATTATTTGCATTTTTTTGGTGAAGTTTTGTGAAGAATTTTACTGATGTATTTTTTGTTAAAGCCATTGTTTATAAATTTTGTAATTCTTGTTTAAGAGCTCGTTCATTAGAGCAAATTGTTATAGGCCTGTTTCTGAGAGTGTTAATGACTCCAAGTTTTGGTGAAGGGTAGTGGTAAGCATTATCATGTATATATTGACCGGTATGCATAAGCTTACAGTAGACAGCATAGGATTGACTGCTCAAAAGAAGATGACTAGTGTATCCAGGAAAAGAAGTGAGTTGTGATTTTCAATTTCAAAAGGCAAATTGTATGCACTCGTGTTCTTTGTTCAGGTGGTTGAGGAAGGTCTTTAAAGTTTGGCAGTCATGTGTCCATTGTCAACATATCTAAGCCAAACTGTAGGCTTTAAAGTAAATCTAGAACACACTGCTCAGAAGTTTCCATATAAAACTCAGCAAACTGGAGGGGGATGGGGTGATCTCATGGCTAAGTTATGCTTCTTTTTGTAGGTAAAAATTATTTTGGCACACAAAAGAGTGCACATAATTTTGGGCACATACTTTTGTATGTGCACAAAAAAGCAATAATATTGCATGGAAATTTGTTCTGTAAGAGAAGAATTGTGTCACTCATTGGGATATTTGTGAAATGGGCAGAAATGTCAAAACTGACATTTAAATCATCTTTGCTGTTATGCTTTTAATTTTGTTTATAAAGTGTTGTATGTTTTATATAAGAGGGAAAATGACGATGCTAATTTCTTGGATAGGTAATAATAAGGGCTATTATAATTCAGCCCACGTAAGTTCTTAAGTTTTCTAGAACCCTTACTTTAGGACTATTAATAATTTCAGCCCTGATTGGCCAACATCCATACTGTATTGTTCTAATTTTTCTATGAGTAATTATGTGAGAGCACATTGCTCTCTAGCTTAATATATCTCATAATGATTTGTAACCAAATTCCTACAGTAAGGTTTTTTTTCCACCAGAAGCCAGGCCAACAGTGTTAACAGTTGACCAAATTAGTGTGGCTTAAGAATACCATGTACTTTGTAATATAGCTTGTTTTTTTGTTATACTCCAGATCAGTGATGGCAAACCTATGACACGCGTGTCGGCGCTGACACACCTTGGATGTTGCAAGATATTGGCATTCTGATGAAAAAACTGTGATAAATCGCATAAGATTGCCCTCAGTTAAGGCAAAGGTAGGTTTCGGTTCATTAAAAGAATTATATTTTGTAGTTAGCCTATTTCTATTTTATTTTGTAACTAGCCTATAAACAACAAGTATTTTAAGTTTACGTTTTCTTTCTTAATCATTATAATTTCTGCATAGTCATATGATATTATAAAAACTTTAAAAATTATTATCAATATTATACAATACAAACTTATAAATACGTGCTTTATATATTATAAACTTAAAGTTTTCATTTGACTTCTGTGTGAAATTCGTTCATGCATGCATTCCAAGTCTCTCGACTGGGTAATACAAGGTCTAAACATATTTAAAACCACTTTAACAGAAAATATAATTCGCAGCATTAAATACTGAATTTATCTGAGTAAATAATGAAAACATTCTTATCGTTGCAATAAATTCAGTAAAGTTTTTTAAATAATGCAAATAGTAACAACTTATGATGACGTTGCAACAAAACTTACTGAATAGCTGCTATTTAGTAGCATGATAGAGAGTAAAACGTAACAAGGTTGCTACAAACGTACCGGTAATAAATCTGGCAGCCCTGCTGAAAGAAGTAGTGGTAGTCATGCATGGTCTGCCACTTAAGTAATTTGAGTTGCTGGTGTATAATTCATTTCCAGTAATTGTTAGTTCTTGTTAATTATTACTGCTGTATATAATCGTGCTCTTTTTTAATTTGCGAACCCTTTTACAATGGCAGCTAGCACTAATAAAAAACTAAAATTATCACAGAATGGAAGTGGAAGAAATTTCCAAGATGCCTGGACTGAACAATATGGTGTTATTGATAGAGGCGATGGTTCTCTGTAAATTGTGTGGTGAGCTATCTGTGAGTAGAACCTGGAATGTAAGAAGACATTTTGAAACTAAGCATAAATGGCTCCTAGAAAAAACTTTTGAAGAATGCAAAGAATACATATCGCAACATCTAAAACTGGCAGAATCACAATCAAGGACTTTAATTAAATTTGTTTCAGGACCTTCAAATTTAGTACCTGCAAGTTACAGTATTTCACATACTATCATTGAACATGGGAAACCACTTAGTAATGGTGATTATGTTAAAGAAGCTTTCATAAAGTGTGCACCATTTTTATTTGATGACTTTCATAATAAGGAAGCTATTGTAAAGCGCATGAAAGAGTTACCATTAAGTAGGAATACTATTAAAGATAGTTATATCAATGAATGTTAGTATAGAAAATCAAATACAACAAGACTTAAACTCATGCCATTGTTTTTCCATTTGTCTCGACAAAACTAGAGATATTACATCATCAGCTCGGTTAGCTATTATTGCAAAGTATGTTCACGGTGATTCTATGCACGAGGAATTGATAAAGTTAGAAAATTTACCTCAAAACATGACAAGTAAAGACATATGCGACTGTTGTTAAAGTGTTCCATGAGAGACAGATAGATTTATTGAAATATAACATTCACAGATAATATTCGATTACAACTGATGGCGCACCTAATATGGTTGGCCGTAATGTCGGTTTTATCAAACAATTTACAGAATATGTTGGTCATCCCCTGGTTTGTTTCCACTGTATTATACATCAGGAGACACTATGTGCAAAATCAGGCTTAAAGGATTTGGATGATGTGATGAGAATTGTGACAAAGGTAACTAATTTTATTGCTGCCAGGGTTTTAAACAAACGAGAATTTAATTCACTTTTAAGTGAAGTTGAATCAGTGTACAATCATCTATTAATGTACAATAATATTCGATGGTTGAGTCGTGGCCAAGTACTTGAACAGTTTGTTGAATGTTTAAATGAAATTAAATTATATTTAAATATGAAGGGCATGGAGCACAAATTTTTTCAGTTGAACAATTCTGCTTGGCTCAGAAAGGTGATGTTTTTCACAGATTTTCCATTGCACCTGAATGAACTTAATATACAATTGCAAGGTTTCGGAAAATCTGCTGATTTTATGTTTGGCACGATCAAGAGCTTTGAGAATAAACTCAAAATATTTCAACGTGATTTAGAAAGTAACAATTTTAAGTATTTCCCAAGAGTGAACATTTTTTTTTAACAAACCCAGCCCCAAAAATTGTGAACAACATATCAACCAATCTATTGAGTTCTAAAGTCAGTAACTGAGCAGTTTTCTTCTGGATTTGAGCAATTTCGAATGTTGGAACAAACAATCCAATTCATAAAGCATCCTGATGAAACAGAATTCATGAATCTTAAATTAGATGGCTTTGAGTGGTTGGATTTAAAAGATCTAGAAATGCAATTAGCCGACTTCCAGTGTAATCCTATCTGGAAAAGAAAGTTTATTGCTCTTAGAAATGAATTAGAGCTTGAGCGGGAACGTCTGCATGATACCGCGTGTAAAAATTCAGACTGTGAAATTCTAAGCATGTGGAATAGTCTTCCCGAAAACTTTTATTCTCTTAAAATCTTTGCTAAAGCTCTTCTAACAATTTTCTCTTCTACATACTCTTGTGAAACTATTTTCTGCCTTAAGTAATATCAAATCGAAAGGGAGAAATAGATTGAGCAATGATTTGAGCGCTGCCTGTGTAGCATTAAAATGTACACACTATAGCCCTTCTATAAAGCAACAGAAAAGTCATTAAATGTAATGTAAGTTGTTTGTAATTTCAGTTTATTAAATTAATTGTATAATATGAATTCATTGATTTTATATCAATGCCCTATTAAATAAATAGCCTAATATGATATGTATAAGTCACCATCTATGATTATGTAGTTAAATTTATAATGCAGGTATGCAAGTGGCACATCAACAACGTGAATATTTAAAAAAAAAAAAAAAAAGATGTTTGACAAACCTGGCTAAAAAAGTTCGCCATCACTGCTCCAGATGATGACCTTAACGTGAAGGTCAAAACGTTGAGTGATTATTTTGATTTATATTAAACTGAAGTTTTACTATAACATGGTAGTTGTTTCCATAATTGTTTATTAATGAATGCTGATCACCATGTAACTATGAAAGAAAGGATAATGAACATGAAGATTTTGAGGAGGAAACTGAAGCAAACATCAGAGGACATTAGAAGAAAAAGAAAGTGATAAGGATGAGCTTGAACAAGTGATTACCCAGGATGCTAGAAAATGTATTACTGTATTACAACTATTTCATGCAGGAAAGCAATAATATATCTGCACTAAATACCTGCATTGATTTTGTTTAACTGCTTAACTTCTAAAAAAAAAAAACTCTGCTTGATCAAATCCTACAATGTGTAAATTAAATTATTTTTAATGCAAATATTTTACTTTAATTAAAGTCAATTTAAGTTTATCTATAAATCAGAAATTTTACTATGCAATAAACGATGAACTTATATTTTATCTTAGGTATACATACACTTTTTAAACCTTTGATGTGCAGCATCATTTAATTGGGGCAGTTGCTTAACTGGGCTGGGCCAAATTATGTTATCCCGATGTGGCCCAATTAACTGGAATCCACTAACATGAATAGGCATTATAATAAAAACATTAGTTTTTTTTGGAATATGATTTGTTACATTAATGTGTGTTACTAAAATGTACTACCTATTATGAGTCTTCTTCATCATTTGTGTTTTCTTAAAATTTAAAAAAAAAAAAAAAAAAATCATTGAATTTTTTTTTTTCTATTAAACAAGCGATCATTTTTGTCCAATCTGCAGCAACTAACAAGCTGTCAAAATCTACTCGCCATGGGCGAATGTATTTTTCAGCCCTGATTATGTGTTAATTGCATGTGTTCTTCTGGTTGGAAAGTTGCCTGCTTTTAAGGATGAATATAAAAAAAAAAAAAAAAAAAAAAAAAAAAAAAAACCTGAAAACCTTCATAAGAATGGTAGGGTTATCTTCATTTAGAGGCTTTATAAAGATTATGTGGATTGTATCTGTTTTACTACCAGTGGGAGCTATAACAAGCTCACTATAATATATTAAGCAACAAACTCATACGGTAATCTAACAAAAATTAGCATATTTGGCAGTGTATATATTACTTGAAAATTCCTCTATAACGAATGCGCCCAATTTGAAAATAAAATAAGTGCATCTTTACCCTTCTCCCTTCTGGTAGCCAATTGTATGGTAAAATCATTAGTCAATCAAACGTTCATAAAACTGTCATCAACAGGTTGTTCCACTGGATATTAGTTCTGCGTTCATCAGTACACTGATGTATAACAATTGTTTGTGTTTAAAATTTAAAAATTGTATATTCAGCAAATTTTATTTTTATAATTGTAAAAGTATTTTTACCCATGAAACATGAAAAGACAGCTAAATTTATTAAAAAATTTTTTAGGAAAAAAATTAATGAAAAGTGATTCTACTGTGGTTAAAATCGAAGTCGAAGATGAAGATAATACGCACATTGATTCAATAAACATGCAACAAGTTGGAGGAGAAAAAGAAAATCATTTACCTGATAGCTGGAATGATCAGGTAAATTAGGATGTCATGTTTGCTCAAAATATTAAAACTTGGATGTTGAAGGAGAAAAAATTTGTCACCTATCAAATGAATGGGTGCGAGCCCTTTGTTAAAATTTCCATAGCTCATCACTGTGTACTACCAATTTTTGTCTGTTTTTTTTTTTTTAAATTGAAGTTAAAATTTCTGGAAGATGGAAACCAGTCATCTGAATGAGATTTGCTAAATCTCCTTCAGATTTCCTTAAATATATGCTTACCTTAACCTAATTAGTCACTAAGCATTTGGTTCAAAATTTAAAAACAATGTGTCTCCATATTCTAGTAGAAATGTATATGCTGCTATAGGCTGTTTACGAAAGTTCTAAATTTCTTTGATCAACAGCTTGCTCTTTAAAATCTATGCAATTGGTAGCTCAGAATTGTAGCAACTGGGATTCAGTACAAGTTCTTAACAAATTATCAGTAGTGATTTAACAGATGGCTATACACAATTAAACACCTATTGGACCTTTTGGATAAGAGAAACATATAGACAGATGATATTCAGTGTCATTTAGTCCATAGTAGTTGTCTCTAACTGCCCAAATCATTACTTAAATATGCACTGCGACAATTCGAAAGTGATGCACTTCAGACAAACAATGGTATGGGCAAGTTACCAAATAATTACTTAGACAATGGTAAAGCTGTCAAAGTTATTTTCATTTCATTTCATGGCTGTTCAAAATTCTTTTAACTGTTTGAGGAATAAGCATTTCCAGTAATGCAAAAGCTAAAGAGCTAAGAAAGCTGTTGATCCAAGGCATTTTTACTTGTAATACAACATGCCAAAGAGGCTGCACGTTTCATGAAGTGTATATTAGTAATTCAAAATTTTGTGCAGCTGAAAATGACAACAGAACACCATGACAGGAGTTTTTACTGGTATGCCAACTCACAAATGTTGCTTTGTCACCTGACATATATAATACTTTACTCAGTTCTCAGTAAATTAATATTTGATCTAGTTAAATATAAGTTATTTGTTATATGGCAACTTACATGTACCATGTAAGTTGCCATATAACTTACTTTAACTATTTTCGATCTTAAGTTATCTATAATTCGAATTCTTAATTGCGATACATAGCATAACCAATAAAATATTAAATCTTTTTTACATAATCTGCATTACCATATTTATAATGGAAATAAAATTTTATCCATCAAATAAAAAATAACAGAAGGGCTATTTTAGTTTATTTATATGGCGACCTCTTGCCACTGGCTAAGTCACAACATATTAACTAATCCAATAAAACAAGTCCTTTAAAGAATTGTTATATCATAATCATTATATCACCAAAATAATGTGACATGATGCAGAATAATCAATTCATTAAAGCATAGGTGCCAGATGGTATTACTACATTTGAACCCCTAACTGTAATCAAAGCGGGCAACGCATGTATTAGCAATACTGTGTATGATGACCACGGTAATAGCGCCATATCGTGTTAGGCTTAAGTGTTTGAATCACTCTTTCAAACCTAATGGAATTCATTCCAGTAATATCCTTTTTTACATCTACAATGTGTAATAAAGCATCCTTTGAAAATCTGAAAAGAAATATCATAAAGAAACCGAAAATACTTAGAAATAAATAAAATATATTACTAAAGAGGATTAGATCAGGTAAAAACACAATTTCTGTAGCAACAGCCACATGCATATCTTTTGCACCCTCCGAAATATGAATACATTTCAAAACAACATTTCAAAACATTACTTAAAATTTTCGTAGTAAGTACTAAAAGGAACATGTATTATTTACAGCGATCTCAAGTTTCTAAGATGTGTAGCATTCTGAAATGGAAGAGATATGCTTATGCCTTCCATCACGATAAATGTGTCAAGTATGCAATTATTAATTAATGTTAGTCTCATATAATATATTAAAAATATTTACCTAGTAAGTAGTTATAACACAAAATGCTTTAAGAGGTGCAATTATCCACACTTTTCTTTATAACACACAAAAAAATAAATATTTAATCACTAAAAAGGGCAATAAAATTCGACGACCCTGACACAAAGCCCGCGCAAGCGTATTCGGCAAAGAAGCGGGAAGCGTCTTTTGATACCCAATACGCATGCTCCAAATGGACCACACGCACGCACATACATAATGTGTACATAACGTGCGCGCGCACATGCATGCATACACATAGATCATGGCTGTAAACAAATATTGTATAACTATAAATATATTTTTGCAATCTATAATTAATCATTATAAAAATATGTATAGTTGCAAGGATACATGCACGCTAATATAATTATATGCCGCAGAACGATACTGACTTGATGGGTGAAGCATAAATGCTTTTCATGTTACCCTCCATTTGAAAAAGAAAGTTCTTTGGGCGGGCAATTATTGAGCTTTAAGCTCGCCCTGAAAGGGCAGCGAGATTAACTGTGTTCAGTCGAGAATAGAATTGATTCGGGTCTCTTGTATTTGCAGAAATCTGCTTCATTATAGTCTGAAGCTTGCTTGATCAGTGGGTTCGGATGATTAATTGTCTTGATGAAAAACTTTTCAGCTAGGTCGTGAAGGAGGGATGTGATGTAGGGAATGTTGACTTCTCTGTGAATTTGGGAGTTTCTGATAAACCATGGGGCATCCAAACTCATTCTCAGACATTTGTTCTGTATTCTGTGCAGCTTTTGAATATTTGTGTTCGAGGCATGACTCCATGCAGGAGATGCGTAAGTAATGACTGGGCGTATTACCATCTTGTATATGAGTAGTTTGTTCTGAGTATCGAATTTACTTCTTCTGTTGATCATGAGGTAGAGCTGCGCTATTACTTTGGATGTCTTTGAACTTATGTGTTCTATATGATTGGTGAATTGTAGTTTTTTTTATCGAGAATTACGCCCACATATTTGACTGTATTCTTCCATTCAATTTTAACTCCTAGTAAATGTATATTTTTCTTGATTTGAAGCTTTTTTCTAGTGAACAGTATGGCTGAACTCTTCTGTGGGGTGGCTTGGATTCTCCAGTCCATCAACCATTTCTCTAGTGTGTGAATACTGTTTTGGAGTCTTTTGATAGCTGGTTTGGGGCTGAGATATCTTGCTAATAATGCAGTGATTGTTGAGCTTGGGTTTTGAGGGATATCAGCTATATAGATAGAAAACAGCAAGGGGGCCAAGAGTTAGCCCTGTGGCACTCCCACCAGAACCTTGCATCTGGTTGACATGGTTTCATTTATTTTGACTTGCATATATCTGTCTCTGAGGTAAGCGTGAATTATTTTAACTAGATTAGTAGGCACATTGAATGTGATGAGCTTGTAGAGAAGACCCTGATGCCACACCTTATCAAAAGCCTTTGCAGCATCTAAAAAGACTGCAGCTGTATGAAGGTTCCGGTTGAAGCCTTTGGAGATGTATTCGATCAGCCTGTGGATCTGGTGAACGGCGGAGTGTTTTTTTTTTCTAAATCTGGGATTATATCTGGGACTAAATTTGGGATTATACCTAGTTTATCCGTTTGTGATTAAAGTGTTGTGAGGATAACTTTTTCTGCGACCTTTCCAAGGTTAGACAGAAGACTGATAGGTCTGTAGCTTTCAGGGAGTTGGGTGTTTTTTCCAATCTTTTTGATTGGCGTGGCATCTGCTATCTTCCATGTTAATGGGAAATACTTGAGTTTGAGGATGGCATTAATTATGTTGACTAGATGTACAATGGCTTTTCTGGGCAGTAGTTTGATTATTTTGTTTGTAATTCCATCTGAACCTGGAGCATTATTGTTTTTCAGGTGGGTTACAATATTTATAACTTCTATAATAAAATTAGTTTAATCCTTTATCCAAGTGTGAGCAAACAAAGTTTGCGCCTGAAGTATCTTCAAGACTAGGGTAAAGTGATACAACACCAGGGCAACTCGTTGCAAAGGTGGAGAAAGCTACCAACACTCCTAACTCAGTATCTCCTATAATGCAAAACACATCTCCTTGCGGATATGTCTAATGTTATGCATTAAGGGAAGGGCCACTACCCAGACTAGTTTCGACCTTTATTGAGGTCTCTTCAGTGGGAGCCAGGCCCTAGTGGAAATACCAGGCAGAAGCATTAGCAGGTCATCTCTACCTATAGGAGTTGCCAAATGGTGTGCCACCCTTTTTTTATAAATTACTCTGGAACTTTCAACATTTATAACTTCTGTTGGAGAAGTGGGTGTGAGAGGTTCAAGGTCATATTTTTGTTGTGTTATGGCCTACCTGACTCGGCAGTGAACCCAGCATTGTTGGTATGAACTTCAATGCCGTTATCTCTAGGTTCTTGGTTTGTGAATTGCTCAGAACATTGTGGCTTAGGTGTTTTTTAATGTGTATGGCTGTTCCTCCTCCGCTGCTGGGTGAGTCTATCTGTTTTGTACATGATATAGTTCCGTAATTTGGAGTTATTAGCTGGCCTGAGATGTGTTTCATTTACCAGTATTATGTCAGGATTGTGTCTGTGAGTGAACTCTTGTAGTTCTAGGGATGGAATTTTCTTTTATTCATTATTGAGGGCTGTCAGAATTGAGTGGGTACCTTGTAGGAATCTTTCCGTGGAGGATGGCGAAGGAGTTGTCATACTGAATTCTTGTAACATGGTAGCTAGTGAGGCAGTTAGTACTGATGTTAGATTTGAGCTTATTTGATCATGATATGGAGCAGCCTTTTGTTCGTGTTGCCTCTGCATAAGTTTTGGGCATTTGTTTATTTTCCTGAGTTGTCAAACTAAAGATAATTTGGACCGGGGTGCGACTTGCACGGCTGTCTTGAGCATTGCTGAAATGTGTTGGAAGGGTAGTTTCTGCTGACCCTCGGTTATTTGGGTGTGTAATGCATCGCTTGTAGTTGGCGGGGTGAGGTCCTCCACAGTTGGCGCATTTAGCTGGTGTGAGTCTTGGCTTTGTACACATGACGGTCTGGTGGCCCTTGCCACCAGACCGTCAAACTTTGCAAGGCAAATTACAGGGCATGGGCAAACCTTTAGCACCTATGGCACTGCCCAGCTGACGACTTTTCCCTTAGTGGTTCAGTAGAAATTCTGAGGCCACAGATCGTTGTCAGTTCATATATCTCTTTCTATTTCTTATCAATTTCTACGAGTACCAGTGGCATTGGCCGTTTATCTGCCCTAAGCATCCTGCTCACTTTCACTTGTTTCAGCAGTGATTTCTTCACAGGTGACACCTTCGGTTACCCCACGAAGTACTACTTTGAGATTCTTTTCACTGGGTAAAGCAAAAGTGTGATATGGAAGACTTTTGTTATCCATTAGTCTTGTCAGCTGTCTGTAGTCAATGACTGAGGCTGGCTGAATTTTGACTCCTTTATCTTGGTTTTTAGCCCAGGAATATGAGATTTTATGTTCCCTAAGGGCTGATGTGACAGTGGTCCATTTGTCCTTGTCCCTTAGTATATCAGGTGGAACCTTTTCCGTGATCCTCGGAACATCTGATGTTGGCATGTCTTCATCCATCTGGTCTTCTATAGTTCTTCTTTTGTTAGAGTGCTCTCCCTGAGAGTTGTTTTGACAAGGGGATTTTGGTAACCGAGCGGCAATGAGTTCATCTTGTGAAATCTCATTCCCCTCCTCTCCATCCTGATCATTAGAGTGAATGTATTGTTTTATAAATTCTGGCCAGTCAGATTCTAGCTTGCCTATTATGAGTTTCAGTACCTCTAGGGACTGCTCCTTATTAAAGATCTGGATCTGTTCTTTGATGTTTTCCATGTCAAAATGGCGATTTCCTGCCAGCAGAAATTGGTTGATAGCAGTATAAATAATCCCGCAGGGCTTGAAGCCTGCCAGCAAGTGTCCTGTAGACTGAGTTGGTCTACTAGCAAATTAAGTCTTGTTGCAACCTACTAATTGGGAAAAGGAGTATCAACTTACCTCCCTATAAAACCTTAAATCCACCACTGGTCCTCATTGCGGATGGGGCCTGCCGGCCATTTGACCTCTTGCACGTTTCGTGCAGAGGGGAAGACAGTAGGAATCACATTGTGTTAGTACCAGTGCAATGTGAGATTACTGAGAAACCTTGTATGCAATGTAAGCAGGCTCAGTCTAAAATAACACGTCCGTTTTCATCAAAATCGCGGTCAATCTCCCAATTATATGCCAGTTGAACGTGTAATTTAAATACAACAGGTATTCAATATGCAAACATCTGTCAGGAAAAAAAATAATAAAATTATTTGCTAAAATTTGAATAATAACATTTTTTTATTCATGCGATACATAATTCGACATGAAGTATGCAATAATAATAAACACCTTTCCTCATGGGCTCACTACATGTTGGCTCATGAACCCAAAATTTAAAAGTACTTACCCAAAATCATTCAAATTGGCAGTATAATTCACAGTATTACAGGTAGCAATATCAATTAGAATTGGGAACATGAGAATGGGAATTTATCTGTCATGTTGTTGTTGTTGTCGAGAATCAAGCTTTTGGGAAGAACAGTGAGCTGGTTTGTGTATTAGCGGCCAGTGAAGGTTTTATGATATACAGGAATAATAAAATCAACAAACAGAGAGCAAGAAAAAATGTGAGTTTACCTTTTTTTCCCACCCACAATGCGAACATTATGTGAATCTTTTCTAGGAACACAATGTGTTCCTATAAAAGATGAATTATACACATATACAGGAAGTGTACCCTTGCGATGAGATCAGATTGGGAACATATCATCAATATAATGCACCCAGAAAATGTTTGGGGAAATATATTGAAGAGAATATGATATCTTGAAGGTGTTCCGGATAGAAACCCTTCCTTTGTCAGCATTTGTGATGATGATGTGGTTGTTCATAAGATTGTAAAGATTTAATTTCAGAGAAAGAAATGTTGGCGTACCTAAGATTTGCCATAAGTAGATTTGCCTACACGTAATTTAAAGATTTCGGTTTCGTTCTATATTGTGAAGAAAACTCAGGTGAGGGATTTTTAGAACTAATTTCAAATTCATGTCCTTTTAAAAGGACTAGAATTTTTGGATTTGTTAATTGGCCTCTAGATATGTTTACCATCACCCATTTGAGTGATGGTAAAGGGCGTCAAATTAAAATTTGATTCCCTATCCATCCATCAAATTTTAATTTGACCCCCTTCATTATATAGAATCATTTCAGTGAAACATTTTGGGTCATATAATACACTACGGAAAGAAACATTTAAGAAATGTCACCGACATAGCCACTGGGTGGGAGAAAATACAATGGCTTTAGCTGATAAAGAATATTAAATATTATCATGAGGTAAAGGAATATTTTCAAAGCTTACATCAATGAAGTTTATAATAATAAAAGAAGAAATCAGATCAAGGGATAAAAATCAACACCCTTATTTGTGAGATTTAAATGGTCATGTGTTCATTGGATGTCCACAAATGCCATATGGTCATTCTGATGGTCAGTGATGTGCTACACTAGTCCTCACCATGTAGTCCTGTTGTATGCCTACTGGAGGCTTCAACTCTCTGATCAGTCACTCCACACACACACACACACACGCACGCACGCACGCACGCACGCGCACACACACACACACACACACCATCCATCAATCCATCCATCTCATTGACGCTCTACCCCTTCCTCTCTATCCAGGAACTTTACCTTCTATTACTGTTCTGAGAAGTCCTCCTTCCATTCCCTTCAATGTGTCCAAAATATTTTAAGTTTCTTCTGTCAGTATTCTTAAGGAGCATTAAAGTTCTACCGATCTTTTCTAACACCCATTCATTTGTACGCTTTTCAGTATATGATGTCCTCGACAGCCTTCTGTAACACCATATCTTTAAAGCAGCTGTCCTTTTCTTATCTGACTTCTTTAGGTTCCAACTCTCACATCCATAATTCGTTGTTATTCCCATGGAGATAGATTCTGATTTTAGACAAGTCTCTCACTGTTGTTTTAGCCATCCCTAATCTTCTTCTGAACAGCAATTCTTTTTATTAATAATGGATCCCAAGTACTCCAATTTGCTACTTCTTCAATTCTTTCTCCATTAAGGTATACTTTTTTCTCAATTGCTTCTGTCTTTGAATTTCCTTTTAGAACCATAATCTTTGTCATGCTAGAATTGAGTTGAAGTCTTCTGTTATTACAGATCTTATACTTTATCAAGAATTTGTCCTAGTTCTTCCTTGTCATTACAGAGGAGTTGAGCTCATCCAATTCTTCACGCATGATGTCCTCAGCATAGACTAAACAAATGAGGAGAAAGTAAACACATTTGCCTAACTTCCTTTCCAATCTGAACGCCAATCAGTTAATCCAACACTTGTTCTTACTATGGCTTCTTGCTCCCTGTGCAAGTTGGCTATCAACCTGATAGTGTGTTGAGGAAAAATCCATTTTTTTTTTTTTTACATTTCAGATTTAAATGAAACGGAATAAAAATGAAAAACCTAAAGATAATAAACTAAATGAAATAAAAATCACAAAATAGGAAACCTTCCATTGATAAGTATATGGCAATGAATGATACTTTTAACCAACTGAATTCCTGTTTGACCAATTAAAAAAAAAAAAAGACACATTTAAACCAGGATGAAAAACAAAAGAAGTAAATGATTAATTCAATGTGAAAGAGGTGCTAATATGAAACGAATAGTACTAAATTGGCAAATGAAAAGCATAGCAGATAGATGCACAATAAACAACTACTGGAATTGTGCGTCGAGATATAAATGAAAGAAGATAAGTAACTGCTGAAAAGTGAGAATAATAGAAATTGTAAATGTAAATAATACAGCGAGGGAATAAAAGAGAGAGAGAGAGAGAGAACGTGGTGCTATGTAAATAAGGAAAAGCTGATGTGGCACGGTGACTTTGTGATTCACAATGTGGTCAATATGTAAGATTATATTTCGCGTGTACAAAACTTCAAGATGTGACTTAGACTGTAATCCTTTAGTACACATAAATGATCTAAAGCGGGAGGAAATTGGCATGAAATAATATTAAAGAAGTGTCCCAAGTAGCGAATGATGAGATTGTGATTATATTGCCAAGCTATGAGAGAAATAATTCGAGGAGGATTACGATTACCATTGATTCGATAGTGTTTCTAAAATTGCTTAAACCATTATGTTGCCTTTCTCGCACCAAAAACATTCGAAGCATTCATTGAACATCATACCTTCAGCAAATAGATGTTTGATGAATTCATATCAGTAGCATGATTTACATTTGAAATAGATTTGGAATTAGGCATTTCGGAGATGATGTGTGTGTGTACTGCTGTTTAACAAATGAAGGATATAAATAATCTTGGAATCAAGGATATTGAAGGCAAAAGCTGGATTGGTTTTGAGTAAATAAAAAGCTTAGAGGATACAATAGTAACAGAAGGAATGATTCTGAACGAAGCGTAATTACATGCAGAACAATTATAAATGTTGTTGAATCGGGAAAATTTTATAACGGTAGTGACAATTGTTACTGTAGAAGAAAGATGTGATTGGGATGAATGTTACCTCCCAAGTCACTTAATGTGAGTTTTGAAGTCCAAGGAAGGAACTAAAGAATTGGGAAGGAGAAAACTGGCGATCTTTAGCTGATGTTAGAAACGAAAAAGAAGAGTTTCTGGCATTAATATATGCAAATTATCTAAAAATTCTTTGCATAACTGACACTTGGATGACAATAGGATATAGCCACACGAAGCGGATAGGATAAGGAAGGTATAGGGTGGGTGTTCATGCAGGCATTGGAATAAAGAAAATTAATTAAATGGAAAGATATCTTAGCATACAAGTAATCACTGTAGAGAGTTAAAAGGAAAACAGGTTAGGGAATGACATTGCAAGGAAGGAAACAAAGTTATTTAGGGATAATTTTCTTTGAAACGGAAAGAGGATACTTCTGGATTAACAGGTTTTGAATGTGGTGACCATGCAGGAAGAATGAACCTATGATTTAGCATAAGTTTTAAATTGCTTACACAAGACAATATGAATATACTTTAAACTGAAATATCTACACACTGTCAAAAGGGTATTTTATTGCCTATGGATGTTATAGGGTTTCTAAATTAAAATGCCAAATCATTTCAATGAACTACTTCAGTTGTGGAAATTCTTACTTCTATGAGAACATTAAATATTTTTGTAAAGGTAACTCCAAGACATATTTAAGTCGTCGGTACATAACTCATGAATACAGCCTATATAACCCTATGAAAATAGCGTACGCATCTACAGGATGCATTCGACTCAATTCGACCATTCGGACACTTGAGGACATTTTTCTAAGTCTTTCTTCGACCAGTTTCCTAGTAAGTCAATGTCTGGCATGAGAAAGCAGAGATTTTTATTATTTTCGAAACTCGACTTCCTAATAACGCAACTGAAGAAAATAGACGCTAAGATTTCCACTGTTTCAGACAATAATAAATATAGTGTTGTGATTAGG
This sequence comes from Typopeltis vanoorti, assembly GCF_054136105.1. Taxonomy (NCBI): domain Eukaryota; kingdom Metazoa; phylum Arthropoda; class Arachnida; order Uropygi; family Thelyphonidae; genus Typopeltis; species Typopeltis vanoorti. The sequence goes on along the minus strand of NC_143563.1, from coordinate 91,899,909 downwards.
GAGAATGAGATGGCGGTAGCGGTCTGCCTTTGCCCCACCTTTAGGATCATTGATGCATTCGACCAACTGTGATTGCAAAAGGTGAATTTGACTTCTCGCAGTCTTCAGTAGTTAGGATAAAACAGCCTTGCCTGCACTCTTTGGAAAATAAAATTCGTTAGCGGATTTATGGTTAATTTATTTACTATTATTTTTATTGGTCGAGAACATAAACCTTAGGAGAATAACTACTCTACATTTCATTTTTAACACGTTTCTTTACCCTTTCTGAAACTTGGATATTAGTATTATTCATACGAGCAAACTAGAATTGGGATATTGCTATCATTTTAACGTTTTAGAACCTTTCTTCGGTATTTTAAAAAATAAGCACAAGCCTTCTTCTCTGGTTGGCTATAGAGATTGAACTACCCCTTATTTTCCAAAGGTAGACAGAGCTAAAACAGAAATAATCTATGTGGTTATCCTTTCCTTTTTCAGACATTAAAAATATTGTGTTGGGATTAGGGACCACGAGATAGCGGCACTTGTTAGCCGTCTTCTTCACCGCATCCCGATGAATTAGTGATAGCCTTAGGCTAGCTATCTCTGATTGGCAACCAGTGGAGATTGAACTGCCCAATCAGTTTCCAAAAGTTAGATAGGGCTAGAACGACCTCGCCTACTCCCTATGAGGGCACAAAAAAGCGTTAGCTGATTTTTTTTCCTTTTCGAATAATCCCTAGTACACTCCACCCTAAACAGCTACACCTAACCAACCAACTTTTTCCACACTTTAAACTTTAGCAATAACCATACTTTAGCAATAGCATCGTACATTTTCATGCCACTTTCTTAATTTTCATCTATGGATGGCCACATTCATCTCCTTTGTTTAGATCTTCAAAATGAAACTCTGTTCCACGTCGTTTTGCAATATCTTTTATCAGTATGCCTGAAAAATAGATTTGACAAAGAGATATCCCCCATAACACCTTCTTCGTGAATCAGAAATTTGTCCTCATTTTCTTTGATAAATTTTAGTGAGACATTCCTTCCATCCATAGATTCTTTAGTACTATATACGAGGGTGACCTGAGGATGCCTGTGTAGCTCAGTGGATGTGGCGTTTCCACTCCACAGCGCTTGACCACACGAAGGAATACTTGCTTTCGAATCTAGTCGGCGACTAGAGGAAATTTTTCTAAGCCTATTTTCGATCGGTTCCCGAGTTAGTCGATCTCCGGCACGGGCAAGCGGATTTTTTCTCCTGGAAACTCGCGTTTTTCGTCCCATAAACTCAAGAAAATCGACCATAGAACACACACTATTTTCAGACATTAAAAATATTGTGTTAGGGTTAGGGGCCACGAGATGGCGGCACCTGTTGAGCTGCCTCTTCACTGCATGCCATTTAATTAGTGATAGCCTTGGGCTAGCTATCTGTGATTGGCTACTAGTGGAGATTGAACTGCCCACTCAGTCTCGAAAAGTTAGATAGGGCTAAACAGCCTTGCCTACTCCCTATACGTGAACAAACAGGCATTAGCTGATTTTTTTTTTTTTTTTTTTACGAGGGTGGTCTGAAACGTTCTTGGCCTAACAATGAAAACACGAATTTATAATTTTAAAATTATTATTTTTCAACATAATCTTCCTTAAGACTAATACATTTATTCAAGCAATGCTCCAGTGCCATTATCCCGTCCCTGTAGTGGTTCTCTGTAAGATCTGCAAAATATCCTTCTATAGCTGCAATCACCTCTTGATTTGAAGAAAAACGCTGACCAATGAAGAAGAGTTTTAGTTTTGGGAAGAGATAGAAGTCAGAGGGAGCCAAATATGGGGAATAGGGTGGATGTTCCAACAATTCATAGTGCAGATCCCTTAATTTTCCCATTGCCAAAATACCTTTGTGGGCAGGTGCATTTTCCTGATGAAAGATGATTTTTTTCTTCTGCAAACTGAGTCTTTTCTCATGAATTTTTTCGTCTAGTCTGGTTAAAATATCGGAATAATATTCCCCGGTTACTGTTTTACTCTTTTCATGATAATAAACAAAATGCCTTCAGTATCCCAAAACACCGATGCCATGATCTTTCCTGCTGATGGAACCGACTTTGTCTATTTTAGCGCTGAACAACCGGCTTCTGTCCACTGTTTTCACTGCTGTTTGGATTCTGGTATGTAATGGTGAATCCAATTCTCAGCCATAGTAATAAACTGACGCACAAAATCAGTTTTATTCTTGTTATTCAGAGATTTTTTTCACCCATCTTCTGCAAACTTTCTCATATGCAATTCTTCATGGAAAATATATCCTACGCGTTCTTTTAAAATGATTATAATCTCAGCAATTTCTCGCAATTTGACTCGCCGGTCATCCAATACCATATCGTGCACTTGATCAATGTTTTCTGGTGTTGTTACACTTTTTGGGCGTCCTTCACGTGGAGCATCTTCAAGGCTGGTACGTCCACATTTGAACTCGGCGGCCCATTGCTTAATTGGAGAAAACGAAGGAGAAGAGTGCCCATAAACTTTAGTGAACTTCGAATGAATTTCTTTTGGCATTAAACCTTCTTTTACAAAGAATTTTATAACTGCACGATACTCAATTTTATCCATTTCAAGGGATACAGACAACACTTTTGCTTCAGACAGCTGTATAAAGCAAACTATTTGATAGAATGACTTGGAATTTCACATGGATGCTTGTGAGAGATTTATCAACTTAGGAAAAATTGCTGCTAGTGTTGTCACGAGGCCGCGAACTTTTCAGACTACCCTTTTAAAACAGTTTTTCTGTCTTAAAATGATGTCATTTGCTTTCATAGTACTAGAGAGTCCTAAGAAAGACTGTTATAGGTTTCATTCTACTCTTCGACCAGAGGAACTTTCTTCTAGGCCTTCTTTGGCGAGTTCACACACTAATTCCCTCTTAGTTTAGACGACGTCACTTGTTTGCCGTAATCTCTCCACCCTGAAAGTCTTGATTCGTCGAAATCTTGAGCTATCATTAATGGCTGAAAGGTGGAGACCAGCTCTCTCTCAATACTTCAGAAAGTTAGTAAAAGCTTTAGGAGTTTCGTTTTGGGATAAAAGGCTTTAGAAGATTTTAGAGAAGGGTTCTTTACTTTTACTTATTCTGCTCACTATAGTTCTGTATCCTCGTATCATATTCCTCTGACTTTCCATCTCCTTGAGTGGCTTGGAGGACAAGTTCTCTCAACTCTGTCATATTTGTATATTAATTTTTTCTCACAAGGTCTCAGTTCGTTCTTAATTTTTGCTTTTTTTTCAGTTTAGATAATGTAAGTCTTCCTTCAGAACTTGTGTAGACTTTGCATGAGAATTCCATAAAAGTAGACTCTAGAGAAAAACATTTATAACTTCAATTACAGGCAATGAATTTCTTATAACTATTTCCAAAAAATATTTGATGCTTGGTGCACGAAAATAGGATTGTTTTCTCCCAAAATCTTCAGATTTTAACTATGCGACATACCAGTGGTGTAGCTAGAGTTTGGCGCCCTTGGCGGTCCCTGAGTTTGCTGCCCCTCTCAATACACCAAAAATTCTACAGTCAAAACAACGTATAAGGAAAAATTAAAACAGTATGTTTATTTTTAAAGTAAAACTTTAATTTCAACATTCTAAAATGTTATTTTTCTTGCTTTTCTCTTAGCAAAATCGTCGATGACATTGGCGAAGTCTATTTCATAGTAATGTAGGTAATTCTTAATCAATTTTATTTAGAAAAACTCCTCTCACAACTAGCAACACTTATAGCAATTGTGAGCAAAATTCGCAGTAAAAAATCAGCTAACGCTTTTTTTTTGTTCCCGTATAGGGAGTAGGCGAGGTCGTTTTTAAGCCTTATCTAACTTTTGGAGCGTGAGTGAGCAGTTCAATCTCCACTGGTAGCCAATCAGATATAGCGGACCCAAAGCTATCACTAATTAATCTGCACGCAGTGAAGAAGGTGGCTGGTAAGTGTCGCCATGTGGTGGTCCCTGACCCTAACACAATATTTTTAATGTCTGAAAATAGTGTGGGTTCGACGGCCGATTTTCTTGAGTTTACGGGACGAAAAATCCGAGTTTCCGGGAGTATTACATTATTTGGAAATGAGTTCTCCAGACTGTATTTTAGAATTAGCTGCAAAAGTTCAAAAAGGTTCAAAGTGCTGCCCTGGGTGGACCTCCACCTCCTCCCCTCCCTAGCTACGCCTCTGTGGCACACCATAATCGACCTTCGTGCGGTTAGCCTAGTGGCTATGTGCTTCGCAACCATATGCCTGGGCTTCAGCCATAGCCAAGTTAGCTGGTCTTGGGCGTGGAATGTAGGGGTTTTTCTCCCAATTTATCTGGGGTTTTTCATCCCGCAAGCAGGCAAACCGTCCCCGTGAACACACACACACACACACACACACACACACACACACACACACACACACACACACACACACACACACACACACACACACACACGCGGATACAGTCAGGAATACTTAAAGACAATCCTTCCAGCCATAGGTGTGAATTGTCAGTTATGTCGGTCCCGAACCTGGATAAAAATAGGGGGTTGAGGTTGAGCCATACCTACCTGTAAAAGGGGCTCACAGCCATTGAATCAGCATATGAAATGAAATGAAAGTATAATCGACTATAACACCCTCCTTTATTTGAGATAATATGAGTTTGGCGAGAAGGCAACTACCTGCCATGTCATCTAAAATCGATCGTAGGCCTTACATTATCAAAAAAAAAAAAAAAAAAAAAATCAGCTAACGGCTTTTTATTCCCATATATAGGGAGTAGGGGAGGCATTTTTTGACCTATCTAACTTTTGGAGACTGAGTGGACAGTTCAATCAGAGATAGCTAGCCCAAGCTTATCACTAATTAAGCGGCACGCAGTGAAGAGAGACGGCTCAACAAGTGCCGCCATCTCGTAGTCCCTAACCCTAACACAATATATTTTAATGACTGAAATAATGTGGGTTCTACAGTCGATTTTCTCGAGTTTCCGGGAAAAAAAAAAACCCGCTTGCCCGTTCCAGAGATCGACTAACTCGGGAACTGGTCGAAAAAAGGCTTAGAAAAATATCTTCTGGTCGCCAATTAGATTCGAAACCAAGAAGTCTTCATTCGTGCGGTCAAGCGCCGTGGTATGCAAACGCAACATCCACTGAGCTACACAGGCTGTCGCCTTACGTTATTTCTGACGATAATATAAATAAGGTAAGACTGCAGCAATTATTTGTTGTATTATTTTCACAAATAAAGTGTACAAATCGTCAGTAACTATGCACTTAACTACGTTGACGATCAATGATGGAAGCTGACTGCGCACTGTATCCAGAGTTGTGCCTACTCTTTTAGGAAATAAAATGCATTGGAGAAATCTTTGTGTTTCTGCATGCTGTTCCTCCTTTTTTCACTTGTTACGTCTTTTGCTATCTCGATAGTATCAGGTGATCACGATCATGTTCTGGTCCTCATCTAACTTCAGAATCTTCCGCATATTTCGTATCTTGTTATTGCTACCACATTATCTATAGAGTTTAACAATGTATTTCATTATGTAAAAATCGTCTTTTTAATGTCAAATTATTAGAAAAAATTCCTTAGTAGAATGCATGCCCCTGATGCATCACTAAATTTATGCTGTCTATCCTCTTCAACTATTTTTCTTTATTCTTGACATTATAATTAGAGTTAAATAGCCATTTCTTCTTCTTCTTCTCCCTCTCTCTCTCTCTCTCTCTTTCTTTCAATCGACAAGTGTTCAAAATGAACTTTGTCATTCTTGAAAATAGCTCTTTGGTAAACAGATAGAGAGAACAATGGTATTTCGGAAAGAAAAGTGTGTAGAGGATATTAGTGTTCAGAATATGACTCCCGAAGCATGAATATCACCGACGAGCATATAGTATACTCGTAAATTGTAAAACTTCGAAGGTAGTCTAGGTTAAAAAATAATAATAATAAATAAATAAACGATAACGAAACAAGACACTACAAATTGGCTGCTGATATCACGTTAATACTATTATGATGAAATAGGGCAAGCTGTTTACAACTATTACCATCAGCCACTATCAAACATGAGAAGTAACTGGTGAGTCGAAATATTATTGTTATTGATTTAGGTTTGAGCGATCCATTCTTCAACGTTAATGCTACCAAAACACAGCTATCTCCGTTAGCTTAAGAAAGATGATAATACTTTATCATGAAAGACGATTTTCTTCTTGTGTTCAGGTTATACCATTAGCCTTTCCTAGAAGAAACACACATTCAGTTTATATCCCTATTGTTCAAGATATTACATCTGCTAACCTTCCTGTACAATTTCAAATCTCGCCGACCTTAAGGGTAACCTCTGACGTTCCATGAACCGAGTAGATAGCATTCCATTGCGGCATGGATTTTTGTGAACACCGTTAAGTGAGAGGTGAATTTTATTTTCCAATGTGAGGTCACTTTCCTAATAATGGAAGACTGAAGTATTGGAAAGAAAAAAAAAATAGTTCCATGTTTGCTCACTAAAGTAAAGTCTCCAATAAGTATCAGAAATAATACTTATACTACCCAGGCTACCAATAACAGGTTCACAGCTTTTCGTGTGTGGGATTCGCATTCAAATAAATATAATTTGCTAGGGTTTTCTTCATGAGCTTCCCCTTTAAATCTGCTACATATGAATATGTACTTCACCAGCAATAATAGCTGTTTGTGGGCCGTCGTAGTTCAGTGGATAAAGATGATGTCCCTCCTTCAGACAGCAAACATAGAAATATTTCTGTTGTCGCTACACTTTTTGGACGTTCTTTCAGTGGATCATCTTCAAGGCTGTTATAGCCACGTTTAAACTCGGCAGCCCATTTCTTAATTGTCGAAAACGAAGGAGAAGAATGCCCATAAACTTCGATTGAATTTCTTTTGGCGTTAAACCTTCTTTTACAAAGAATTTTATAACCGCACGATACTCAGTTTTATCCATTTCAAGGGATAAAACTGAGACAACACTTTTGCTTCAGATAGCTGTATAAAACAAACTACTTCATGGAATGACTTGCAATTGCACATGGATGCTTATGACAGATGTACCAACTTAGAACAAAAATTTTTTTCTAAGCAGAGAACTTTTCAGACTACCCTCGTACATAGAATAAGTTGCACCGTCACAGCAACTATTTTGAATTTCGGCCAAAACTATGAGGCCTATGTTAACTGCATATTTTTGGACAGGTTTGCCTGTTTAGCGAAAGAAACACGCTGTCACTTCCATATCGGCTAACTCATATTCCGATTAAAGGGAGGTCTTGTTTCACTAATTTACTTATATTTTATAATAGGTGACTACAGTTCTGGATATGGATGATTCATATACGATGATACTTTTATATCTTGCAAAGGCATTTGAGAGGCTACCACATAATATATTGGCGTATAAGTGACGGCGAATGGGATTCGATAATCAGCCGGTTAATGGAATAAGAAACTGACTCTAATCGATATCAAACTGTGATATATAGAGGAGCCATGTCTCTGAGGGGGAGAGTTACCCGTGGAGTCCCACAGGGTTCTGTCCTAGGACCACTGCTGTTTAATTTTTTTTTATTTTTTTATTAATGATATTGCGAGTGGTGTGCAAGCTGATATACTTCAAAGTATATAAGGTTGCAGGTGATGATAAGTTGGTTAAAGGTATTAAGAAGGATGCAGATATACTGGTGCTTCAGAGGGATTTGAATTAAGTTGCAAAATAGGCTGACAAGTGGGGATGTCAATTTAAATTTCCAGTAAATGTAAGATTTTGCACTTTGGATTTCAAAAATGCAAAGCTGTTCATCATAATAGAGGGGTTGCATTACCGGAGGTGGAGAAAGCGTGGTATCTTCAGATATATGTTGATAAATAATTGAACTTCAATAGATATATTGTAAAAAGTGATAAAGTTAGCACAAAGAAATGTCAGTATAGTAAAAAGAACTGACAAGCAGAGTTAAGAATGCGGTCTTTCCACTGTACATGGCTTTGATTAGACCACATCTGTGGTGTAATCAAAACCTTGTGCAGGTCACGTGTACCATTTGGTCACCTGAGTTCCTAGATAAGAAGCAAGGTCTTGAATAAATTCCGAGGCAAATAACATGTGGAATACTGACTATGAAGACAGATTGAGAGAATGTAAACAGACTGGTAAATAGGCGGAGGAGCGGTATGACTGATACATATACGACATATACATATACATTAAGAGGTGGTTATCAAATAGATACCGGGAAAATTTTTCAAAGAGGGAAGGAGATAGAGACAAGAGGTCATGGTGTATAAAACAGTGCCGCATAACTTTTTAGCATGGAGAGTGTAATGCATTGCCGAATGAGTTGGTAAGTGCACAAACAGTGAACCAGTTTAAGACGAATACTACTACTACTACTAATAATAATAATAAAAGTTCTTCCTATAATCCTACATATAGCGGCCACTGAATTAGAAATCTTTACGCAGATGTACGTAAACGTCACTTACGTAGTGGATATGCAAAATATTTGGTCACGTATATATATATATATATATATATATATATATACACGGTACAAATGCACTATAGGCTTATAATAACCTTTCATGGGTGAGAACCACATTAAAAAAAAATCACAAAAACAAAGGAACTTTAGGAGTTCGATAACGAACCATGATTTTGAAAACAGCAGTGTTGACTGGTTGCTCAAAAGGTGCGATATCCCAGGTGTTTAGTCAGTCAAAAAATAACCCACATTACATGGTTAAGATGCGTAAATGTGGTCATAAGATAGGAACGAAATCTCCATCGTCTGAGAAGGCGTGTATGGACAAATGGAACTTCCTGTATGCAGCAATTGACCGAAGCATTTAATGGAGGTTGTTCCCAACCCATATCTCAACGAACTATGCACAGGGAATTGCAGAGGGTTTGTACTGGTAGCCGCAGTCCAACACGGTATTAAATAAAAGTTTCTAATTCAGTGGCCAGTATGTGCAGAATGGTTCGAATCCTATCTCTCTCTCTCTCTCTCTCTCTCTCTCTCTCTCTCTCTCTCTCTCTCTCTCTCACGCACGCACACACAATAAAAATAAACAAATTACCATATTTTCCGTGTACAAGACGATACAAAATTGGGGGCGTCTTATACACGAGAAGGTAACCGGTTGACAGGCCCGCGGTTGCCGTGGCGAAACTGCCGGTACCTTGTCTCCTCGAACAGGCTTTCGCCAATCACTAGCCTTTGTTAACTATCGATTGACGTCTTTAACGGCTGATTCTGAATAAACCACTCAGAACTCTAAAAGCATTCATAAGAGTGCAACTCGTTGGCGGGGTAAGTTAACGCATTAACAATATTTTGAGCACTAGCTCATAAAAATGTCTGAAAATAAAAAACGATTGTCATATTCTTCAAAATTCAAGTTAAAAGCCATCAATTACGCCAAAGAACATGGAAATAAAGCTTCAGAGACAGTTTGGACCTCCTCCCACTGAGTGTTTGCTTAGACAGTGGAGAAAACAAGAAGAACAACTACTCAAGATGCCCAAAAAGAAGAGGGCCTTAAGAGGAAAACCAGCAAAATGGCCAAACTTGGAGCAGAGGCTTAAGACTTGGATTATGGAGCAGAGCCAGAGTAGGATATGTGTCAACCAAGCTTATTCAATATGAGGCAAAAAGGTTTGCAAGATAAATGAACATTGTTGATTGCACAGGAAAGGCAAAATGGTGCTTCACTTCATGAGGAGAGAAGGATTGGCCATGAGAACACGAACCAAGTTAGCCCAGAAAATGCCACCAGCTTATGAGGATAAAACGCAACAGTTTTATTCCTGTGTCATAAAACTTCGGAAAAAATATGTTTTTGAACCAAGTCAGATTGCAAACATGGATGAGGTGCCTCTCAATTTTGATGTACCTTCCTACAGAACTGTTGATATGAAAGTGGTCAAAACAGTGGCAATCAAAACAAGGGGTCATGAAAAGACACACTATACTGCTGTCCTTTTATGCAGTGCAGAAGATACCAAACTGCCTTCCATGCTCATTTTTAAGAGGAAAACGTATCCTAAAGAGAGCATGCCACCTGGGGTTCTTGTCCAAGTTCATGAAAACGGCTGGATGAATGAAGAGATCATGGCTATTTGGTTTGCAACGATTTGGTCCAGAAGACCTGGAGGGCTCTCGAAGAGGCCAGCACTGCTTATGTATGATCAGTTCCGAGCACCTTTTTGTCTTTTCTGTTAAATGTGCTCGGAACTGATCATACACAGAGGATCTGAGAACACAGCTAGCAGTTATTCCTGGTGGACTACAGGTCAGCTACAGCCACTAGATATTTCTATCAACAAGTCCTTCAAAGCTCTGATGAAAGAAGAATGGAATAAATGGATGCAAAAAGCGACAGGAAGAGTGAAAAAACCAACCATTACTGTGGTATGCAATGGGTCCTAAACTCATGGAATGGAGTCAAGCAAGAGGTGATTGTGAAGTCCTTCAAGAAATGTGGAATCAGCAATGCCATGGATGGAACTGGGGATGATCTCATATATATATATATATAGACAGTGACTCAGAAGAGAGCAGTTATGCAGTAGAGGTTGAAGAAAGTGATATGTCTGGAACTAATAGTGATGAAGAAAATGATATGTCCGGAACAGAGAGTGATGCATAACTCCATAATTTCTTAGAAAAAGGAGGGCTCGTCTTATGCATGGAAAAATACGGTAAATAAGGAAATGTATATATGCATGTCGTAGATATCACGTAATGTCCTAACACATTCTGATTGGTGGAATAATTTTAATTCTATCTGGATCCAAGTGTAATAAGATCGCTTATGCTAATATTGTAATAATATTTGCACTTCAATTCTTAACTGAGCTATCTAGATGACAAAAACGACAGTTCTAGTTATCATTAAACAACCTATTGAGAAACATTGCTTGTATATACCGAGCATTTCAGATTTTCAAATATAAGAATTAGTCAGGTAACTGCTGCCATCTAAGAGCAGTACGCGAAACTTAAAAAAAAAAAATCCCTTCATTATTTAACATTTAATATAACAAATAATATTAAATTAAGATTCGTTTATCTTGAGGCAAATGATAGAAAAGTTCTACGTGCTTCGATATCTTAATTTCTAGTACTTGAACGCTCATATTTTTGCTATTTTATAATAGCACTTTTCATCTTTTTTTCTTCTTTTTTTTTGATAATGGGTGTTGTTTTTTTGTTTTTTTAACTGGATAAGTTTTTTGGTGGTTTAGCATAATCTCGACTCTTCACTGAAGGTTCACATAGAGTAGTAAATCTGCGACCATTAAATAAAAATAAATAAAAAAAAAAAAAGAACTCGAATCTCATAATGTAGATTAATTTGAAGCTATCATCTTACCACTTCTTTAAACAGCACTTTCGAAATAATTATTATTTCCAAGTGATATTATTCGACAAACTGCACACCGAAAAATTTGTGAGTGTTGAAAAGCGTCAGCCTTACTGGCGCCTCGCGCTTAGATTCACAGTAATTCTTAGGTTGTTTAAATTGACGCAGTTGGCGGACAGACTTAATTCTTCGAAGAAGCAATTAACAAATATTGAGATGACTGAGATATTAAAGGCGGGAAGAAGGAGTATTGAGAAAGGCTAACTAGTCAGGTTGTTTGTTTTCAACTTTTCTTGTTTATTCAATATTCAGTAGTTAACTTCAAGTTTTTCAGTAATAACATTTATTTCTTTTTTAAAAAAATATGTTTTAGCATATTTTTACATGGATAAAGAAATTATTGCTGACAACCATAAAATATAGTCCACTTCACAACTGCATTTTATTGAGTGAATGTTATTCATATGTATTTATGTATTTGTACTCTTAACATAATTTTCTTTGGCCTAAATGAACTAATTCATAAATTTTAATCTAACAAATACACTGAACAATGAAACCTCTTATCATTTCGAATCGCCTCCTTAGTAAAATCAGTCAAATAATAGCGAGAAAAAGTTTTTTTTTTTTATAAATATGATTCCCAGTCACAAAAGGTGTAAACGTATAGTAAATTAGTGCTGTAGGTATGCTGAGATTTTGTCGTTTATATTTTATTTTTGGTCGTATTTTTAAATTTATTTTTACATAATTCAGAAATCACACTCTAGAAACTAAACATCATCTTTTTCAAGCCACTTCAAATCTCCAACACCGGAAAAAGAAATTAATCTCCCACTTAAGGATTCCTACAAACATCCATTTCCGAGGGGGAATTTGAACCACCAGCCTGTTGGTTCGAGAGAGCAAGTACGTTAAGAATTAAGGCCAAGCTGCCAAAATTACCATTCGTTTCCAATCGTTTTGTCAATAAAAATGAAATTATAAAAATAATTTGAAAATGAATAAATATTTATTTTTTAAATTAAAAAATTTAACTGTTTAAATTTATTATATATATATATATATATATATATATAGAGAGAGAGAGAGAGAGAGAGAGAGAGATTATTTTAACATCCTTGGCTGTATATATATATAGCTTTCGTATTCACGAAATGTCAGAGCATCACGCACGCAAGACATGCTTTCCATATCAGTATTATACTTACACTGGCTCCGCTGCTGTCACGCAACCATTGTTTAAGCTCTCCAGATAATCCACGAAAACCGTTATTTTTTTGGTGGCCGTTGTTTGAATGGGTCAAAGAAAGTGTAACAGAATCTACAGTCGCCAGAAACTGAATAAGGAGCAATTCAAAAAATGACATTTTTCGGTCTCACGTATGCTGGTTATCAAAATATTTTCAAGCAGAATACGCTGACTAAAAATGTTTACAAAGATGAAGAGCAGAAGATTCTTGATTTGCCAGATCCAGAGGACACATTTCCTCAGTACTGTAAAGTCAGTCGTCTGAACAAGTATTATCCCAGAACTTTTACTTATGAGAGAAGAAGGTTGGTGAGCGAAAGAAAAGGTAGGTGATTTAATCGAATAACTTGTTTGAAATTCCATATTAATTAAATGTTTTTGTTGTATATGTTTAGACATGTAAAAATCTTTCTTGGGTGCTTTTTAATTTTCACATGGCAAATCTTAATATATTTCAAATTCAGTAAAAATAACTGACACACAAGCTTTTTTAACTAACCAAATGATTACTGGAATAAATCACGTACGCAATTTGAATAACTCACACTGTGGTGTGGTTGACATGTGAAGAATAGGAAATATCAAGTTATAGTCTGCGCCGGAGTGGCAGACGATAGATATACTTTAATATCAATACATATTATATGTATATGAATATAATTTTCAGGTTTTTCCCCCAAATCAAAGTGAATTTATTATTTGGCGTGGTGTCTTGGAGGAAATTATGGTTTATTATTTATGAATTTTCTTTTGTTTCTCTTCATACTCTCAAAAAAAAAAAAAAAAAAAAAAAAAATATATATATATATATATATATATATATATATATATATATATATATGTTAAAGATACCAAGCAATTTTAAACCTGGTTTTTACTCCATTTCCCAAGTAAGCAAACAGACTAAAAGTCAAGTTTGCGCCTGCAATTGATGCAAGTCTAACTGATCCCACAGGTAGTGCAGGACCAGGGCAACTCGTGGCAAAGGTGGAACAAGCTCCGATCACTAATCTTAATATTTACCCTTAATGCCAAAACACATCTCCAAGAAGGGGGTGTATGATGTTTTGTATTAAAGGCAAGGGGCCACTACCCAGACCGGTTTCGACCTTTATTGAGGTCTCGTCAGTGGGAGCTAGGCTTAGAAATACCAAGATTTAGTAATACCGAGCTTGTAAGTATTTCGCCAAAACAAGTTACCATAAGGTGTTTTAACCTTATTAAATAAAAATCTCTGGAGGAGATATAAATGTAGAAAGTATTTTTACCTTGGGTATAAATATGTTAAAGATACCAAGCAATTTTAAACCTGGTTTTTACTCCATTTCCCAAGTAAGCAAACAGACTAAAAGTCAAGTTTGCGCCTGCAATTGATGCAATTGATTGCTTGGTATCTTTAACATATTTATACCCAAGGTAAAAATACTTTCTACATTTATATCTCCTCCAGAGATTTTTATTTAATAAGGTTAAAACACCTTATGGTAACTTGTTTTGGCGAAATACTTACAAGCTCGGTATTACTAAATCTTGGTATTTCTAAGCCTAGCTCCCACTGACGAGACCTCAATAAAGGTCGAAACCGGTCTGGGTAGTGGCCCCTTGCCTTTAATACAAAACATCATACACCCCCTTCTTGGAGATGTGTTTTGGCATTAAGGGTAAATATTAAGATTAGTGATCGGAGCTTGTTCCACCTTTGCCACGAGTTGCCCTGGTCCTGCACTACCTGTGGGATCAGTTAGACTTGCATCAATTGCAGGCGCAAACTTGACTTTTAGTCTGTTTGCTTACTTGGGAAATGGAGTAAAAACCAGGTTTAAAATTGCTTGGTATCTTTAACATATTTATACCCAAGGTAAAAATACTTTCTACATATATATATATATATATATATATATATATATATATATATAAATAAAGTTTTCCACAACACTTTTGAAATATTAGCAATTGATAATAAACTGCTAACGGTTAATAAAATGTTAACTATATTAATAATGTAGCATGTTCAGGCCGTGTCTATCAGGAGAAATATGTAGATAAATACCGGTGACCAAATAAATTACAAACCACTTGGTTTTTGTTAAAGAATATAGCACTTTTCGTTGAAGATTAAAATTGACCTGTGTTATCAGAGGTACGAGTTTATTTTATTAATGATGAGTGACGTTTAATGCATAAAATCATTTTACCTTTGGAAGAATTAATGAAAAGTAATTTGGATCTTCGATTGCAGATCAAAGTTGGTGAAAAAATATACATCTAAAAGAAAGAAGTAGTCATGGAAAGATCCCAATTTCCAAGTTTAACATTTGAACTTTATCAACAGTAAATTTTATTAATGATAATTTATGGAGATTAGCTCAACAGCATAAATTTTCCTTCGACTGTTCATGGAATTCCGCAAAGAAATAATTACAAGAATCCGGTAAGTAAGGAAGCCAGGTCAATTTAATTTGAAAGAGCACAGGGTACTGATTCGATGTGATTTTATCGTGAAAATGCTGCTAGAAAGCAGGTGACAAGTAACGAAAGCATTAACAGGAATAAATTGTCAGATTATGTGCATTCTGTGACGTAAAACAATCACTTTAAGTGAAATCCCTATGTTTCGTTGGTGATGATAATTATGACCATGTATAATAAAAGCATTTAATGCTAAAACATTGACCAATTCAAAAACATTCATTCCAGTTGTGTTAATTCTATGAAGAATAACAACAGCATGAAATCTACGACTTATCCAGTTTCCATATACACCGAAGTATGTGAAATACTAATGGCGGGGGTGGTTTTATATAATCATCAGAAGCAGATAAAAAAATCTTGTCTTTGCTTCGACGTGGTCATTTGTGACTTATAATTAAAATGAAAAGGCAGTTCCACGCAAGTATAAGTTCTGCAGCCGCCAAAAAACTTGTACTTTTTCGCACGAGACACTACTTCACAGCTGTTAACTTTATACAAAGCCCAAATCCGTCTAGCCATAGAATACGGCTCCCATATTTGGGGTGGTGCACCAAAATCCTCTCTAAGATTGCTCGATTCTATCCAGAAGAGGGCAATCCCTAATTAATGATCCCTCTCGCACAAAACTACTTCAACCCCCCCCCCCCGCACAGACGTTCAGTTTCTTCCTCTTACAGATACATTCATAGACAGTGCTCAACTGAATTGGCCACTATTATTCCTCCACTCTCTTCCAAAATCATTAAAACAAGAACATCTGCTAACCAACAACCTTTTACAATCCATCTTAAAACTCACCGAAACTACTTCACTGCCTCCTCCTCAGGGGTGTAGTCGGCCCGGGGCGACGCCCTGGTACTTTTTTAAAACTATAAAAATTTTTAAATTCATTATAATAAATTATAAGAATCATAATAATAAGACTTATAATGCAGTTCAGCTTTCGGTCAAAAAATAGCAGCTTGCCGCTATTATTATATTATCTAATATATAATATTATATAATATAATACTAATTGAAATATATAATAATATAATAATTAATATAATATAATATAATTAAAATTAATATAATAATAATAATAAATGCCGCACTTTATGCTCTGGATTTTTGTTTCCAAGGTAGAGCCCTGGCACTATTTCTTTTAGGACTATACCCCTGCTCCTCCTTCAATCCATCGACTTTGTCCTTCGGTGCAGTCTGCCGTCACTCTGCGTTCCCCAACCATTACAACCCTCAGCTGTTCAAGCAAAATGTGAAGATTGCTCCTTTCTTCTATTCCTCTTACCCACACACGGCACTAGTTTGCTATAGGTCTTGTAGCCTTCGTGTGTGGACCAGATATATATATTTAAAAAATGTCATCACGTGGTGTTTACATCAGCCAATTCTTCTCTACCTGTACATGAAATTTTTTGCAGAATGACTAATTTGCGAGAGAGTGGTGACATGAAAATAATAATGTGGAAGACAAGCTTGATGTCTGACTTTCACGATTTTCATCTTATCGAATACATCTGATGTCGACAGACCAAGTCGACCATTTTCTGTAAATGAAGAATTATTAGTTCGAAGAAAATATTTCATAAGATTTCTAGGTACGCATAATTAAATTAAAATACTGTTAAGAGTGGTCCATGAATTACTATTGTCATCAAGAGCTTTGAAAGAAACTGTGGTCGATTGACCCCATTTTCTTTCAATATCCCAATGCATATATATATATATATATATATATATATATATATATATATATATATATATATATATATATATATATATATATATATATATATACATGATTTTGTTTTTCTTTTTCAGAGCCTTATGAAATATTCCAGTATCCGATTACAGAAAATCAAGTATACGGCAGATATCGAAAGGATCTTGGAAATGAGAAACTAACTCTTCCTTGGTGTAAAGGTCCAAGACATCCAATGATCTGGTCGTGGATGAGTAGGTAAGCCGCGTGAATCGCTTGTCACCCCTGAAGGACTGTTGTCAGTGTAAGAAGCACTACGCGAAACAGACTTTCAAAGGCGATAAACGATTTTAATTTAATGTCATTAAGTATATATGTACTTTGGAAACGAAGTCATTTTACATCCAGATGACAACGACTATTGAATAATTTACATGAAAGGCGAATACTCTTAGTATGCTGGTGCAGTTTTCTACTGGGTAATACTTCCCGTGAGACGCACTCGAATAGGGATAAGAAATGGAAGTAACTGTATTTATTATTTTTTAAAATGTGAATAACATTCGCGAAAGGCTGAAACCTATCGTACATGAAGTTGTGCCGTAGCTAGGCTAAGATTAGCCAGGCTGGAAAGGAAAATCGTAGAATCAAGGGAAATCCTACTGAACCCGGTCCACTTAAATAATAATTTAAGTTATAACATCCCAGATAGCCATGCTGCAGTTATTCAATATTGGCGTTCACGTGAACTTGCACGCACAATTGCAACAAACAATGGCACGCCAGTTGGAACAACTTGAAAAATACAACGTTTTTATGTATCGATTATGAGGCAATTTGTACCTGTAATTTCCAGTTTGTTTAAATAATTCATTGTTTATTAGTATTCCTTTCCTTTATAAATACCTGAAGAAGGCTACTATATGCCGAAACTAGTAGTATTTATCATTAAAATCTTTATATGTTATCTCGGTCTTGGAGTCATTAAATCTATTTTTTGAAATATATATATATATATATATATATATATATATATATATATATATATATATATATATATATATATATAAATCACCATTGTAATCACCATTCGTGTTTACAAAACCATCAGTCAAGCCATATTTTACGTATCAAGACAAGAAACATCACTACTCAACGCGAAATTAATATTAGTAAAAGCTTTGGGACAACTTGCCTTCGATCAATATTAGGAAATATAAGACAAAAACCATATCCCAATATTGACATTCTAGAACAGTGGTTCTTAACCTTTTCGAAGTCACGGAACACTTTTGATTATAAGAAAAATTTGGGGTACACCAAAAGCATTAGACTCATAAAACTAACAATAAAAATATGCGTGAACTTGCCTTTTATAAAAATGGAACTTATTTTAATGCGATACTTGAGCTTTTTGGCGTTTGCAGATTGCAGCAATATCAGGTCTAATATGTGACACAACTACTCTCATCTCTTTGTCTATTTTAGTAAGTCTTTCACACTTTTTAGTTTTTATATTGGCTCACACAAATATGATGTTGAAAACTGTAACAAAATTTTTAGTGCCCATGTGGAGAGAGCTGGGTATTCGGCTTGGACAAAAATCCAAAATTCCTCAAGAGTTATTTCATCAGAGAATTTCATTTTTAGAGTACGATCCATTGACAAGGTAACTAATTGTTCTTCTTGTAACAAAAATTCACAACTCGATGTGTTAACTGTGCCAAATGGATTTCGTATCCAGTCATAATTGTGTGTATTTAAGGGAGGAAAGTAACTTGAAATCTTTTCTTCCAATATTGTTAATTGTTCTGTTATAACGGGAATAATTCGCTCGCCATTTTTATTCAGAGTGGCCAATTACACTCAGAACTGTGTCATGTGACATCTTTCACAGGCGGAACACTTGTAACCAGTTCGCGGAACAAAGTTCCGGGGAACACCGATTAAGAACCACTGTTTTAGAAGAACGCCAGCAAAGACCTCGAACTGGAACAATTCAGAAAAAAGGTTATTGCAATGCCAATTTAAGACCATCACCGACATTTATATGCAGTACTCTTGCTTTCTACAGATCAACAAATGGAAGCAGAGAAAGTAGTTTTGGCCACGCATGAGCAAAGTTCTTTTGCTTGTTTGCTTCGTTTTTAACACGAGACTCATATACCAACGGACATTTACCTAATAAAGCAATTTCGCTCATCTTCATTGTTATAGAAATATTTCTTCTGTACGTATAAGTTCTGAATAAACTGTGATAACGATGTAGAGGAGAACAATTTGGTTGGCTGACATTCACAATTATGGTTGAAAAATTAGACGGCAGTGTTATTTTGACGGAAAAAAAAAAAAAAAAACGAAAGGAAATTCCATGAAAACGCAGAATTAGAGGGAAAAACCGAAAGAAAGAATCCTTAGTTTTATTTTCAACTCATCTGTGTGACTGCTTTCAGAACATGACTGTCTGAAGAAATACTCAGTTTCCAGATTATGCTGAAACATCTGGTTGCGAAACTGCTATACTTAGTTTTTCTTAAAACGTGATTGGTTTTAATCCTCTGACTAATATCCTACAGAATATCGCTCATGCAAGGCATCTTCTGCCTTTCATTATCAAACAGCCGAACTTTATACTACAGAGATGGCGCCACCTGGTGTTTCTCCCTCGTCTGTCTTAAGGTAAGCTGCTTGTGAGTGGTTCTGCTTTCCTACTTTATCTTTGATGATAATTCTTATCATTAGCAAAAGTTGCTAATGATTATGATCACACACGCACGCGCACACACAAACTGCTTTAGTTTGCCATAAAACAGCTGTTCAATTTCTTTCTTCTTGACCACTTGCCGACGCTGGTACCTTTAGTGGGCAAGTGGTCAAGAAGAAAGAAGTTGAAGGAATATATATATATATATATATATATATATATATATATATATATATATATATATATATATATATATATATATATATATATATATATATATATATATATATATATATATTCCTTATATATATATATATATATATATATATATATATTTTTTTTTTTTTTTTTTTTTTATTTAACTTGTTAAAATAAACATTACACGATAGGCAACAATGACTATTTACATATTATAAGTATATATTTACAGAGAAAGAAAAAGAAACATTTTCCTTTAGAGATATAAATGAATATTCAAAATTAACAGTTCAGTTTCATTCTGAGTTATCATTCAGATGGAGCACATTGTCGTCGTCAATCCAGAAGAGGGTACCAGTTGGATTCCACTCCTCTAGGAATTTCGCGACAGTTCTTGTTTCTTTGACGTGCTCAAGTTCCAATAGAAGCCTGCTTTTTAGTTTCCGACGGAGGATGTGCATGAGGGTTTGTGCAGCTTCAGTGATCGATGGGTGCTGGTTACTTCTTGTCTGTTTTAGGTAAAAGCTGTAGATGACGGCCTTAGCGCAGATGAAGATGAAATTGCATGTTCTGTGTCTGTTTTCTTCTGTGTGGACTAAATTCCAGTAGTCTTCTTGGCTGTGTGTGTAGTTACAGGTGCTAGAGGCGGTATTCAGGGCATAGGTGATTATCACTTTGTTTGCAGGGCAGGTCAGATATGTGTGTTCCAGGGTGCCTGAAACGTCACAGAATGGACACAGATCCGTTTCTCTTAGCTTAAATTTGTAGAGCTTTGAAGGAGTTGGTAAGATGTTATGCCATAATCTCCACTGTATTTCGGAATCTGGTTTGGCACATTTTGATTTATATGGCAGATCCCACTGAAAACTGTGTGGTATATGCAGCCTTGTAGATGAGAGTGTTAAGGCTGAATATAAGAATGGTGAGGATGGGGACACTGACATGAGGAAGTGGTATATTTTCTTGTAGTTGGAGGGATGAATTGGAAGTGAGGCTTCAGATTGTACAAGATGAAATATTGGCCCCGAGCAGTTTCTAGAAGGAATACGGATTTCCTGAGGTGTAGCGATATCTGGATAGGCTTTTATAATGGAGGCTTGCAACTGTTGATATTGTTTTTCAGTTTTTGGGTTATTCATTGGTAGGCTTGTGAATGCTTTCCACTTTAGAGTGTGGGTTAGGAGGTCTCCTATGACTCTTATTCCTGCCCAGTTCCATGTAGGGAAAAGAAAAGGCTCGCCAGTTGTGAGACTTGTGATGTTTTTGTTTGAAAATAGTGGTTCTGTAAGTACATCTGACTCTGTTGATCCTGTGAGTGTGTGATGGAGTCCTGTGTTTTTCCATCGCTGTAGAGCATCTTTGTAAAAGGTAGGTAGTTTAGGAGGAGATGGTGCAGGACTGGCCATTCGGAGGATTGTGGAAAGTGTAAGTCCTCTGGTGGATGCTTTCGTGATGTAATCGAAGGTGGTTACATAAGTGTGATTGCATTGAAGTGTCTTTAGGAGGAGGATTATCCTGAAGGATCGAATCTTGTTTTCAAGGGAAATCAGGCCTTGACCTCCCTTGCTGAGTGGCTTGCAGAGTTGAGGGTGTGTTGTCCAGTTAGTTTTGTTCCAGAGGAAACGTTTGATTTCCTTTTGAATGTGGTGGAGAAATTCTTCAGGAGGTGTGAGTACTTTGAGGGTATGCCATAAGACACTAGCAGCCATCTGGTTAACTATTAGTACTCTTCCTCTAAGTGAAGACATGGAACGAACGCTGTTCCATTTACCTAGCACCTGTTTAAAACGATTGTGCAGCTGCGTCCAGTTCAGTGTGTTATATATTTTGGTGTTGCCAAGGTGCACACCTAAGTATCTTTGTCCTTCGCTTGACCAGGTACATTCGATCGGAGAATCATTTCTAGACTTCCATCTGCCTGACCACAAGCCTGTGGTTTTGGCAGAATTTAATTTGGCCCCTGAGGCTTGTGCATATAGTCTGTGTGCTTCCTCGGTTACTGTCATTTCTTCTTCATTTCGTACTATTACAGTGACATCATCGGCATATGCTGATAAGGTAATTTTTTGATGTGGTTCTATTATTCTGGTTCGTTTGCAGATGATGGTGTCGTGTATTCTTTTTAAGAAGGGTTCTATGGCCAGTGTGTATAATTGACCAGAGAGGGGACATCCTTGCTTGATCCCTCGAGAGTATGACAAACTGCGAGTGAGCCTGTTGTTGATTTTTAAACAGAAGTGTGCATCTCTGTAAAGCAATTGCACTGTTTCAATGATGAGAGGACCATAGCCAAATGCCTTTAGAACTTCATAAAGGTATTCGTGCTCTACCCTGTCAAAAGCCTTCTCCTGATCAAGGCTGACGAGTGCTAGGTCTTCATGTTGGCTATTTGCGATGTGGATGAGGTCTCTTATTAAATGGAGGTTATCATGTATTGATCTTCCTGGGACAGAGTACGTTTGATGTTGGCCAATAACTTCAGGCAGTGTTGGCTTTATTCGGTTTGCTATAACTTTGGAAATTATTTTGCAATCGGTATTAATTAGGGAGAGTGGACGCCAGTTTCGGATATCCGTGTGGTCTCCCTTCTTTGGTATCAATCGTGCTACTGAGGTCGTGACGGATTGTGGGAGGCCATTGATGTAGGCTTCTTGCAGTGTTTCGAGGAGAAGTGGTCCGAGTTGATTCCAGAAGGCTTGGAAAAACTCTGACGTGAGACCATCAAGGCCAGGAGATTTGTTCTTTGGCAAGGATGTGCATGCGGTTTTCAGTTCATGTAGAGTGATTTTCTTTTCTAAGTGGTTCCGATCTGTTGCAGAGATTTTTTTTGTTTCTTTTAGTATTTCGTGAATGGCATGATGGGATGTTCCTGCAGTGCTGTATGCATTCTTGTAGTATTGTAGGATTTCAGAGGTGATTTTTCTTGGATCTTCTGTGATGCTGTCATCTTGAAGTCTGATAGCAGAGATGGAGTTTGCTGCCTGGCATTTTTTTTCCAAAGAGAAAAAATATTTTGTGGGGGCGTCTGAAAGATTTATTTGTGTATGCCGCGATCTAAGTAGGGCACCTTTTGCCGATAATTCTGCCTGTCTTTGCATGGCTTGCAAGGCAGAATGATGTTCAGGGCTTTCTTCTGGGAGATACTTGAGCTGTTCTTCAAGTTGTCTGATTCTAATGTTCTTCTGTTGATTTTTCTGGTGACTGTAGATCTGCGTAAAGGATTTTATTCGTGATTTTAGGTGGGGCCACCATGTTTTCATTGGTTCTGTATCCACTTTCGAGTGAGTGAGGTTGGTTATTAAAGCCTGAGTGTTTATTATATAATCTGGATCTTTCAGGAGAGTATTGTTGAAGATCCAGTAGGCACTTCCTGATTTGGATGCTTCCAAGGATAATGAAAGTTGCAGCTTGACGAAACAATGATCTGAAATGTAGGAAGGGATGTGTGAGATGTTTCTGACTAGAGGCAAGGTATGTTTGGAAATGTAGTATCTGTCCAGTCGTGCTTGGTAGAGTGGCCTATTTGTCGCTGTGATTGCTGACCTCCATGTGTAGGATTTCTTATCAGGATGTTGATGCCGGAAGACGTCGATGAGTTCATTATCGTTTACCAATGTTTGAAGTTTGTTTATTAATTGGCTACGATGTTCAGCACACTGAAGTCTGTCTTTTTCTTGGTCAAGAGTGCAATTAAAGTCTCCCGCTATTATAACATGTTCTTGGTCTATACTAGACAGATGGTTTTGAACGAAATCCAGGATTTGTGATGCCAGAGCATCCTGCTGTGGTATGTAGATGTTGAACACATGCAGGGTATTATGGTTGGGTGCTATTATGTGAGCATACAAGGCATATCCTGGTATATCAGCAATCACTTTTAGTTTGTAGGGAGATCTATGATGTACACCTAAGCTAACTCCTGCTCCATGATGTTGTTGGGTTGCAGAGTGCTGTAAGTCATAAGGCCACTCTGCCCATCTTCTGGATAAATTGGATGAGGAGTTGATGTTTGTTTCTTGCATTAGTATTAGGTCTATATGATATTTTTGTACCTGGTCAAAGACTAGTCTGTTGCGTAGAGCAGAGGCACATCCTCTTGCATTGAGAGAGAAAAGGCTTATAGACATTATGATTTATGAAAGTTTGATTGTAAGTTCCTATCGTCCCCCAAAACACTGATCTCACACACGAACGCCTCATCAGCCAGCAATAAACCGATTAACGCAAAAATAACTACCACTGTTACGAACGTCATTTCCCGAGAAAATGGGATTGTTATTTTCGCCACCAAAGAAAACATCCCATTAGAAGATTATCTGACGGCGATCGCCAAAATTGTGCCCGCAAAAAACATTACTGACGCTTCCCGCGTAGCTGGAACTGTGCAGGTATATTTTAGCCATATCTCATGGGCACAAACGGTACTGCAAAAAGGAGTCGATATTGGCGATTATCACTTCGAAGCAGCCCCAATAGCACTGGCCCCAACAAAAGTAACAGTATCAAATGTTCCCCCTGAAATTCCTCATCAACTCATCAGATCCATGTTATCAAGATACGGTTCAGTCACAGGAAAAATACGCACATTGTCAGCAGCCACGAAGAAGCCCGAATTTGCCCATGTCAAAAGCTTTCGAAGGCAGGCATTAATGCATTTTCCAAACAACGACGCACTGCACGACCTCCCAAAATTAATCAACACGGACATAAACGACCTATATATATATATAGATAGATAGATAGATAGATAGATAGATAGATAGATGTGTGTGTTGGGGGGGGGGGTGAAGGAATAATAAATATAGTTCTTCGGGCGTGTTAGTTAATTATATCCTTCAATTGCCATGTAGTAGTGCATCATTGCTCTATCTCAAGGAACTACGTGCATCTCTCTCTCTCTGTAGGTGAAGTACTGCAGCAGTAAACCACTTCAGAGTTGGTTAAGAATTACGACCGAATTTCTGTGTGTTAACCGCATATGAAACCTTCTGGCCAATTTGCCTGGTTTATCGGATGAAAAATTCTGTTACCCCCCCCCCCACACACACACACCCGCCGCGCATGAAGGTGCTCCTTCAGAGTATGAATCGGTAAATGTAAGTTTCCCTAACAATCTACTCACGCAAAAGATTTCCCGTAAAAACAACTTTTCTGCACACACACACACACATATATATATATATATATATATATATATATATATATATATATATATATATATATATATATATATATATATATATATATATATATATATATATATATATATATATATATATTAGGATAACCAAGCAATTTTATATGCTTGGTTATTTTAGCACCTAATCCCAAGTATGCAAACAATTAAGTTTGCGCCTGAAACAAAGTTCAAGTCTAAAGATGGTACAACACCAGGGCAACTCATTGTAAAGGTGGGTAAAGCTTTGATCACTATTCTTAGTATTTTCCCATAATGTAAAGCACATCTCACTAGAAGACCATAATGCATTGCAGTATACATCTTCTAGTGAGATGTGCTTTACATTATGGGAAAATACTAAGAATAGTGATCAAAGCTTTACCCACCTTTACAATGAGTTGCCCTGGTGTTGTACCATCTTTAGACTTGAACTTTGTTTCAGGCGCAAACTTAATTGTTTGCATACTTGGGATTAGGTGCTAAAATAACCAAGCATATAAAATTGCTTGGTTATCCTAATATACAATATACCCAAGTTAAAAATTTATTCCCATATATATATATATATATTTCGTTCATATTTTATTGGAATGCACAGTAGAATTCACAAGAATAAAAAGTGTCTGTTTTGTATCTAAACCATTCTTAAATAAAGTTATTACTGGAATCAGCTTTTCACGAGCCAGCCCACATAAATCGATTTCATGTTTTGTGACTTAGGGACCCAAAAAAGCCCCAAAATACCTTGATAAGAAACTCCTACGAGAGAAATAATGGCCTCTGATAATGTTAGTCAGCACACAGCTATTAACTGCCAGAAATTCTATCTGAGTATACACATTTAAATCTTTTGAGAATACGGTGATGGCGAGTGCATTACAGCTGTGCGTGCGGGACTGGTGCTCGTGTATGGGAAACCAGGGAGTTTACAAAAGATGCTCATTTATTTATGTAGCTAGTTCGTACGTTATTGGAAACAACGTTATGAATCATGCGCTGCAGATCTGTTGCGTGCGCGATACTATGAAGCAGTCAGATAAAAATGATAATAATAGCCAGGGCCATTATTGGGCAGTCCAGACAATCTGTCCAAAGGGTCATATATATAATAATAAGTTAAGTGAAATGATTATTATTATTATTATTATCGGTCTGTCAGATGACATCAGTGCACTGAAACGAAGGGTTTACAAATCTTCTTTTGTATACCTCCCCTTCAGTTCCGTTGGGAAAAGAATGAAAAATCTCCAAAACACGCTCCTAAGTCTTCAATATAGTTATCTTAATTTTTTAAAATATAATTTGCTAATTTCGTACATTGCGATGACTTCTGTATGGAGGTGTCCTCCCTCGATGAGTCCAAAGACTCATCGAGGGAGGACACCTGCTCTACAACTCTGCCATTTATACATGAAGCATAAAATAAACAACGAATTCGTGACATTGGAGTGATTCGGTAAGAAAGTTTCAATCCAGTTATTGAAATTGCTCTTCTCTGGACAAAAGCGAAGATTTTTTTAGAGTGGCATTTAGATGTGCTATCGTCGGTAGACAAGAAACATTCTTAGGTATCGGATTTGTGATCTACAGAATAGTTTAGGAGTGAATAAATGACTGGAGTGAAAAAAGAAAGGTTCTGAAATGCTGTGACATGTTTATGACATGTAATGCTGGTAATATTAATTGAAGAAGAGATGTGGTTTTTTTTTTTTTGTGTGGAATTCAAGAAGTTATATGTAAAGATAAGTTAGCATACAAGGCGATGGTGGCAACTACCTTGAAGATTTGAATGTGAAGAAATGAGAAAGACATTTAAAATTTGATTTGAAGAAATGAGCAAATTGCACAGGAAAAAGGGAAGGAGAAAGAAAACAGAGCTCCCACACCACATTTCATCCAAACAAGTCTAATGCTTTAAACATTAATACCAAGGACATCGACATGATCTCCACGTGAACTGTTCTTTATCTTAAAAAACATTTCATATAAAAAAGTACTCAAAGAGCAGGAGAATATTTGCAATTTAGAAGTACTACTTGTCTGACATTATTATTATTTTTTTATTAATACTGTCGTTTGAAATTCCAGAAATATTAACTCTAAACATCAGGCAACTTCTTCCTACTTCCTTAGAACTATCTCGTTTATTTATTTATTTTATTATTATTATTTTTTTTTAAATATGAGCTGTTTCGTCATCTTTATAGATAACCAGAGATATAGATCGTATTGCCACCGATCGATAACAATTGATCGGATGGATGATGCGCTTTGTAATGGTATCTGTGGAGATAATGAAACACTTCAGCCTTGATTGTTTTCATATTCATAGGGTAACTTACGTAATAACAAACAGCTATATAAGATGACGTGGAAGTGTCTGCAGAAGAGAAAGAGAAGACGGATAATAAAATGTTTTTTTTTCTTTTTTTAATTTTAAAGTGCTCTTAGTTCTTTTCTACAACTAGAAAAACATCAGTTTGACAAAGTGGGTCTATTGAATATCACCATCTAATAAATGCGGCAGATCAACTATATTCAATTTAAATTGGAGTTACAGCAAGAGGAATGTGAATCTCCAATGAGAACTTACTGACTTGCTGCAGTATTTGGCTTGCCAATACCGTGACTGTTGATACTTTTTGCACACATAAAATTAACACAATGAAAGCGCGATATTAACAGCGACGGGCCATTCCTATATGAAGAAAAAGAAAGGAAGGCTTGGGTACCATACTACATCAGTTAATATTTCAAACAATTTTGCAAATTTGAGAGTGAACAAAAAATGACACACTCACGAAACTCCAATAGCATTTGATTCAAAGAGGGTTACAAAAATTATAGATACTGATTTGATTTTTTATAATGCTGTGTTCAAATATTTTATTTCACTCTATAGATTGCAATTTAAATGTGAGACATTAAAATCATTTCATTAATAAAATTAATCTGTCATTTCATGAGATATAAGCTAAATAATTACTAATGCTTTTTTTTTCTTTTCCAGGTGGGGCGATGAAATGCTGGCAATGTATCCAGATTATATACTGTTTCTTCCTTAGTTTTAATAGATTTTTTTGCCTTTTTTTTTTTTTCGTATTAGGACACTTTTGCAAATTTATTTAAATGATGCTTTTGAGGCCATGGTAAAGATTGACCTTTGTTTCATGGTGTCATAAAGAAACATTAAAATTTCATCATGCATAGAGTGTTTTTCTTTTATTTTTTTATGGGAAGATCATACGTAATTACAAAAATTGTTTATAATTAAATTTTTACAATCGATATACAGTTATAATAATGAAAATAAAATTTATGATTGAATTTACAATTAAATAATTTTATTTAATCATTATTACCACATTTTAATAAATTATAGAAATTTGATTTAATAAATTTCTTCATTCGAACTACTTCGAATTCCTTCATTCGAATATATATACATTCGAAAATATATAGATTTATTTTCGTATATATACTGTTCTACTACATATGAATGCGTGATCAATCAATACCAAATGCGAATCATACAACTGTATTTAATTTACCAACGACATCGAATAAGTGTTGTGGTTTATAGTGTATTATTTTGTCTGCCACGCATCGTATCGATGAATGTTTCCCCCTTGTAAAGAACCTTCTGTCCAGCACCCAAATTTTTCTCTGGAGGTCTAAATGCCTTGAGTACTGTCATATTACTATAAACGATCAAATGTTTGAGAGGGGGGAAAAATCGTAACCTGATAAACAACACAAAAGTATTTTTTGGAAACTAATATATCCATGAATGATATTTAAGTACCAGAATGTCGCTATTAGTAATAGGCTTGGCACAGCAATAATGACAATTACTCGTAATACTCTCAAAATAAAAGAGCAATATAATACTCGAATTTATTTTCACAATGGAAATCATTTAAGAAGGGTATAAATATACGGTTTAACTACTTATCTGAAGGTTCTTTAACGTTGTTAATAAGCACATATATTTTTAAAACTCGATAAATTTAAGGAATTATACAATCTCGTCTAGAGATTATATAGTTCCTTACAAACAACATGACTTACAAAAACCACGGGATTCAAAACAAGAGCTGTTACGATAAACAAGCAATAATTTTTATAACCTAATCTACCGAAGTAAGTAAGTATCTAAACATAAGCGTCTACTATTTGGCATAATTTTTGCGATTACATTGAAGCTAAATTACTTCCAATAGTCTCTAACACTAACGCAATTAATGAATAAGACAATTAAAACTCTCAACTACCACATTAAACCTATTCACAAAAGTCATTATTATTACAATTACCTCTACTGCAGTCAAAGACTCATCGAAAAGACATAAGATTTACATCTTTCGCAGAATTCACAACACAATTAGCACCTATCATCTAAATACTATAAAGTTACGTTAAATCTTGCGCCAATACCTAATTAGTTTGCTCCATTCAGTCCCCAGTTAGCGCCCTCTCACCGGAATTTCCAGAAAATAAAAAACAACATTAAATGTTCAGGATATATTTCCATAGCAAAAGTGCAGCATGAGATGCTATTAGCTAATGAGGCCAAAATATATCCTATGAAGTTTTTTCTGTACACGGCCAGCAGAAAGAATGATTATAGAAGAGTTTTATCAGTTGGAGAGCATGGTAGAATGATAACCACTGAGAAGAATGTAGTAGAGATGTTAAATTAGTAGTTCATAAAGGTATTTCATCCTAGTAAAAGTAACACCATGAAGAACTTGAGAGCATTGGGATGGGTGGAGGAGCCACTGATAGTGTGACTGCGCAGAAGGTATGTGAAGAATTGAGTTAACTTGATGTCACTAAAGCTGTAGGACCTAATAGCAAATCACCTCGTCTTGAGGGACTGTTCCAAGGAGTTAACAACAGTTTTCACATAGGTCTTAGATTTAGGGAGACTAGTGAAGGCTAGGATTCAGATTGGTGTGGACAATAACATTCTCTTTGGTGGACAGCATTGGTTTAATAAAGGAAGCTAGTGTTTTAGCAATCTACTTACTTACTATAACACGGTGACAGGTGCATTGGACAAAGCGGACGCATACAAGGCGGCATATTTAGATGTTCCTAATGACTTTGATAGATTACCACATGACAAGCTGGTAATTAACCTGGGGAGCGATATCCCGGAAGAAGAAAGTCACTAGTGGTGTATGCCGAAGGGTCAGTTTTGGAGCTATTGCTATTTAATTTTATGTAAATGATATTAGAAAGGCTTAAATGGTTATATACAGTTGTTTGCAGATGATGCAAAGTTGACAAAAACTATAGGGAATATAATGGATGTTGCAGCCTGATCAACGTAGCAAAAAACGTGTAGGGTTTAATGTTTGGAAAGCACAAATGGGATGCAGAATATAAGATTGGTGGGGGATATCTTAGAGGAGGTAGATTAGTAAGGGATCTGGGGGTGTTGGTAGATATGGACCTGAAATTTCGGGGGAATTTTGCTAAAATTGTGAGGAGACCACAGCGCATTATGGCATTGAAACTGAGGAAGGATGTTATGATTCCGTTGTATAAGGCTTTGATCAGACCACACATGGATTACTGTGCGCAGATTTGGTCACCACGTTTTACAAGGACGAAGAGATGTTGGAAAAGTTTCAGCAAAGATTGACTAACTTAGATTCTAGTCTCTGAAATGTAAATTATGAAGGGGCAGACTGAGGATATGCGAACTGCAGAGTCTAGTGGATAGAAGGACGAGGAGGGAGGCTGCAGAACATGATCAAGAGATATAAGTGTAAAGGTTTATTGCTGGATTAATGTGAATCAGATTTTTCACAGAATGAGTGGAGACAGGAAAAAACAAGGAGCCATCACTGGAAGTTGCATAAAGAGGGTGTGAGATAAGATGTGAGGAGTAGGTATTTTGCTTGGAAAGTTGTGGATGATTGGAATGCATTGCCTGGAAGTGGGATGAGTGCGGAGACGGTGAATGCATTCAAGTCACTGTAAGATGAGCTGTGTGTATGATGGAGGGCCTCCCGCGATGAGTCATTGACTCAATGGAGGTCTAATAGTTTTTTTAGCTTATAAGCATTTATAAGATACAAAAATTACAGTACATTTTCCACTTAAAGATTGTCCAGCTGTTAACTGGAACATAATCATTACCAGAAGCCAGCAAAGCAGCAACAACAGTATATTTTATTAGTCTATACACATACAAACTGATAAAATAATGATCCCATTAGCCGATTTTGTTTTCATATGTGGTCTGACAAAATTTCGAGGTTTAAATGAAACCTTAGCAGAACGGTTACGAATCGAAAGGTAATTTTACTTAATTACGGTAATCTCACTACTTTCTTCCAATGGATGAAGTAAGTGATCTCGTGTTTATTTGTAGGTACGTTTGGAGAAACGAGTAATCATTTTTAGTAATTTAAGTAAGCATCATTAGTATTTTTTACCCTGTACGTCAGCATGCTTAACTCAGCTCTCACTGCCAATTTTAATGTAATTTGTATAATGCAAATTGAACGTAATTTTTCGTGACTGGGTAGCACGGGAGCTCGTGCATAGGCACTACGGAACTGTAGTGCCTATGCACGAGCACCTCTACTTTTTCTAGATATATAAATATATTTATTAATTTATTTATATTTACTTGTAATATTTAATTTTATCATCAACAATCCTATACAATTCTCTTATTTTGTATAAAAAATAATAAAAATCCATCTTGTAGCACTTAGGAGAGCAAAGGATGCTAGAAGCATTATGTTCACCACAGTGTCATATTGCTAGTATTTGCTACGCGCGCAAGCATATGCACGTCATAGTGAGATGCGAGCTATTAGAGTAATGCCGTCGCGCAGTTACACTGTTGTTTATATGCAGTTTGCGCCAGTAGTAGAGTGTTCGTAGTGCTTATCGTGTTTACTCCGTCTATTTAAAATTTGGATATTCCAATTAAAGGATTTAATTGTAAATCCATTCCTTTAATTACAATTAAAGGAATGGATATTATTTTTAGTAATTTTGAATTATACTAAACTGTATAATTTTATCGATAATAAGCAATATTTTTTCATGAGACAAAACAAGAAGAATATATTTTATTTTTAAGTAATTTTTAATTATACCAAACTGTATAATTTTATCGATAATAAACAATATTTTTTCAGATTTAATTTTTTTAAAAAAATTTTACCATAATTTTGATATTTTATCTAAACACGTATACACTGTACTTACAGTGCGTATGTATATTTCAAAAATTGCAGTACCCCCACGATTTCAAGCCACGAGCCACTACTGCTGAGTAGTTAAATTTCCGACCCCTACATGGGAGTGTGAGGAGAAAATGGCTTCTTGGATGAAATGAAGGAAAGACGCAAAGAATCACAAGCTATATTTCTTTTATAATGTTACATTTCAATTGAATTTTATATGCCCAATCACGATGTTTCTTACTAATTCAGAATACATTAGTAGAGCAACTCTGAAATATAACATATTGGTATTAACAACTGCATGCGTTTCACAATATCACACCATAATTCACATAATTCAAATAATTTAGCATTATTTAAACAATTTAAATATCTGTGAATTTATATGCTAAATAAAAATTTGACCAATATTTTTAATAGTACTGTATTTTATTAGTTACAAAATAATGAGTGAAGCTTCACTGGTTCAATGTTTTGGTAAGAGCATTAGGTTTCAGCGAGCTCTTACTGTTCGCACTAACAAAACAGAATGAATTTAACGACCATAACCTCCTCCTCCTCCTCCTCCTCCTCCGCCAAAGTTATAATCGACTCTACCTGCATCAAATCCTCCTCCGCCACCACTGAATCCTGGTCCTCCACTAAATCCTGGTCCTCCACTGAACCCAGGTCCACTAGCCGAATTAAATTGAAATCCACCTCCAGAGTGAGGAGGCGCAACTCCTGTTTTTGCGAGGGTCCCATGTAATCTTCTGTCTCCTGGTCCGCCCATGTTTCCCTGAAATCCTGCTCCTCCTCCTCCTACGGTAAGCGGAAATCCTCCTCCTCCTCCTACGGTTTGCGGAAATCCTCCTCCTCCTCCTCCTACGGTTTGCGGAAATCCTCCTCCTCCTCCTCCTACGGTAAGCGGAAATCCTCCACCTCCCCGTCCTTGTTGACCTTGAGTAAATACCATACCACCGCCTCTATTAGGAAAGTTTGGTGGTGCAGGTCTTTGTGGAGGTCCCCCATATCTATAATTCGAATAAAGAGCAAAGCAACTCGCTTGCAAGCTCTAGAAAAGAAAACAGAGAGAACGCAATTAAGACAATGCATATAGAAGTATTTTAATATTTAATTCAGTTATTTAATTTGTTTATTTATTCAGTTATTTAATATTTAATCCAAGCTGCAAGAACCTGCAAAGATATTTTTGTTTCTTTAAAATAAATAATAAAATTTGAGAAAGGCATTTTTCGTTCGAAGAGTAACATTGATGTTTGCGTATGGCGAAATAATTTAATTTTTAACTAATATCGCATCATAAGCATATCAAGGTTGGGTTCAGATTTAGTTCAGTTCAGATAAGTAATAACTTCGGCGCATCCTTCATCCTACAAGTTTGAAAAATTATGATATTTAAGTCGGCAACAATTATTAGCGATATTTAGACCAAAAAGTACAACCCTTAACTTGTAACTATCGAACGTTTTGTAAAATACTGAGTTTTGTATTAAATAGGTGAATATGGTATAGTTAATTATCTAAAGTATTGATTAACTGCTTGGAGATAAAGGCTGAGCGAGTACTGAATAACTGATGAGACAGTAACTAATTAATTTTCTTTTACTGAATAAGTGATTTATTGATTTTGACTGGAATGTTCCCTTACACTACATGTTTTGACGAAATTTCCTCGACAAAATTGTGATGAAAAAAATTCAGTGTTGTCCTTTAAGAAATGGCTATTTCTGCATTCTTAACTTCCAACAAACTGAAATATATATACAGTGTGCATAGGTGCATGGACATGAATTCGTGCCCTAATCGTGCGTGCGTGAGAGCCCAAAAAAAAGGACACATTAAATATTATTTAATGATCTTACTCGAATAAGAGGCTGCGATACTTTGTGAAAAAATGTACGTTCTAAGGTAAAACAGTAATAATTTATCGTGCTTGGCATGCTTGAATTACTAAGTCAGCAAGCTAAACCTTTGCAGGCTTCATCAATTATAGGCCTGGTAATTTTTGCTTCCTCCCCACTACCGTATAGTTCTAGGGGGATAAAAAGTTTCGAAATTATATTTGCAGCAATAACGCCACAGCCGCCGGATGAAATTTAATATACGTATATTGGTACTTACGCTGTTCAGTCAAATACAGATAGACCCCGGTCACATTAGGTTCCAAGAGTCGTATAGCGAATTTCGTAGTATAATAGATACTTGCATTCCCCTCTCTTTTTTTGTTTTGTTTTGTAGATTATTATTATTATTATTATTATTATTATTATTATTATTATTATTATTATTATTATTATTATTATTCGTGACACCTCGAAGGAGTCTGTAGACTAATCGTGGGAGAACACCTACTGTACAACTCTCCGTTTTCACCACTACACCGAACCTTTACTACCAATCATCTACATCTTGTAAATCAGTAATTTACAAGACTTGAGATACGTAGAGCAGCTATTAAGAAGTGCATATGATTGGTGCGGAAATCGCGCAAACCTAAGACAAATTAGCATTTCAACAATTGAGTTGAAATGCTAATTCCCTTCAACCGAATTCCGTAATATCTGAAACACATTCACTATATATTTTTTAGTTTTAACATGTTCACGACGGGGTGGTGTCAAGCAAAACCATATGTTGCACTGGCAACATATGGTTTTGCTTGAGTCTAAACAGCAGTTTCTGTTGGAGGGGAGATGTGATTCCTTATTTAGTGCCGGGCTTGTCCCAGTTGTCTCTAATTGCACTATTTGTTGAGAAATATAATTCCATGCGTTAGTGATGCATAGCCGAAAATTGCCACGTACCCCCTGAAGACCTTTTGCGTACCCCCGGGGGTACGCGTACTACACTTTGAGAAACACTGATCTACATCAACGCCATCTACTGCGCACCACCACCACAACTAGTATTTTTTGTCTGTAAATTGCGTGTGTTCTGAAGGGCGATTTGTCTGTATGTAATGCATGTAATGGTTTGATTACATTCTAAACCATTCATAAATGACGCGAATAAAACGCATTTATTTACGTCAGATACGCAACCAAACGAAAAATTTAGAATAATTTTGCTATTATTCTGATGAATAAAATTTAGTTATAAATATTTTATAATTCATATAACTTATAATTCATAAAATTTATAATTCAGCAATAAAATATAGTTATAAATATTTTATAATTCACAGCGAAATATCAAAACACAGACATGCAGCGAGCAACAATGTGGCAAACAGTTGACGAAAACTGCTTACAGGTTGATTTACGGGAGCATTTTATTTAATGAATTCTATTGAATGAATGAAATTAAACGAATTTTAGTTGAACGGATAAAAATATTTTTAATGCAAATTCATTGTATTAAAAATAATTTTATACGTTCAACTCGCCCTCCCCTCCCTAAGATTAAATCCTGGGTACGCCACTGTCTCAAATACGCTGATGTATGCATAGGTCAAAATTCCCGATACCAGGGGTTCCGACTTTTTAAATTTTCTACTAAATCGCTGCCATCATGACGTAATCCTTATCACTGAATTTACCTAACGGTTCTTAACACAGATTAAAATATATTATAAAATATATTATGATATATAATCTTCTTTCTATACAAAATCAATCTAATGAGGTAAATTTTTACTTACTGAAAACGGATACACGTAGAGAATTATATTCACGTATTTCTACAATATAATAGATACTGTCGGAACTTTGGGCTAGATTCCAATGATTCATCCTGTACCAATATTACTTAACTTGAGTTGAGAGTTTCAGCCCAGTGATTCTCGACTGGATAATCAGCTGCGTGCTCAAAAAAGTTTTTAAAAATGTGACTAACTAGAAAAATATGAATCAGAACTGATTTCTCGTTTTTGTTCAGTTAATATATATGCAATGTATGGTAATGACTTTCGTAATTAGAAATATTGAGAAACTGTTTTGTTATGGAGCGCGCTTAAAAAATTCGACCGGCGAGAAAAAATATTCGAAACTGTGAGGAAAGAAACGCAGTTATGAACTGTTCCTATCTTAGACCGATTTATAAATAAATAAAGAAAGAAATCAGTTCTGATACGGATAAAACCTTTCATCTTCCAAAGGAAGTAAGCGGCATGTTTTATCCATAACTTATTTTTATTTTTGGAAATCAGAAGCTAGTTCATCTCACGTCATCGGAGACTGCATACGGTCTAAACCTAAGCGTGCTAAACAAGAAGTGATATTCATCATCCTAAGTATGTAGCTGTATATAATCAGCGGCCGATTTTGCTGTTAGTTTATTGACTGGTGAACGGACTAACTAATAATATGTTATGACATAGTATACGCAGTAGGTTAGTTTTTTTTTTTTTTTTTTTTTTTTGCGAAACTGTATTACTGACATTTTTGCTATGAGAAAATAAAATCTACTTTTTAACGTTTTTTAAAGATCTCAAGTTTCGCCCCTTCTCACTGCAGTAGCGCACTCGGTCTCCTCCTTATGTATCTCTAGTTTCTATCAAATGCGAGTCACTCGAAAATATGATGCATATTATTCTTATTAACTCCCCTGGAATCAACGACATAGAGGAGAGAGAGAGAAAGAGAGAGAGAGGGAGAGAGAGAGAGAGAGAGAGAGAGAGAGAGAGAGAGAGAGAGAGAGAGAGAGAGAGAGAGAGATGAGAAGTTTATACCATTAAAATTACATATATTATATAAGAATTATACATTATATCACATTAGACTACGTTAGAAGTATACATATATTACAAAAGTCCAGAGACTAATTATGGAAAATCTCTCACACCTGCAACATACACTGCTTGGAAAAAAGTCAACGGACACCATAGTGTGAGGAACAAAGAGCCAAGGCGCCTATTTTAATAAGATGTGGGACCTCCTTTCGCTGCGATGGCTGTAGCAATCCTACGGGACATACTCTCCACAAGCGCACAATATCGATCAATGGGAGGACCATTCTTCCTGTAGGCATGTAATGAGGTCCTGGACTGTTGTGGGAAGAACGTCCCTTGACCTCACCCGAGGCTCCAGTTCATCCCACAGATGTTCAATAGGGTCGAGATCAGGACTCTATGGAGGCCAGTCAAGTATGGTGACGTTCATGTCCACAAACCATGCAGTTACAGTAGCAGCCTTATACGGTGCATTGTCTTGCTGAAAGACAATGGTCAGTTGCGTAGAAATGCCACAAAGTAGGAAGCATTGCATTGTTCAGAATGTTTAAATACTTCTTGGATTTCAGTGTTTGGTCGGATAATGTGGGGCTTGCATATTGTGACCCTACCAAGAAACCCATGTTGTGAGCCTCAGTTCTGAATGTTTTTGTGCAGATTCATGTTCCAGTCGAGACTAGGAACTTCACATTCAAAATGTTTCCCGACGAATTCGGTTTTTACATATTATCCTTCGTAGCGTCCTACAGTCACGTTCGGTGAGTGTGGTGCGTCGTCCACTGCGCGAAGTACTAGCAATATGGTATGGATGGTAACACTGATTGTTGATCTGCGATGGACCAATTTGTCAACAATTTGCCGCACAGATTTGACTACAACATGGCATCCTATCGCAATGGCTCAAAGTCCGTCAGTTCCCTTTTCGCAGCCATTTCACCAGAGCACAGTTGCACTAATTTGGGAGCATCGTATATCTCCCATTTAAATTGTTAATTAGTCACATTTTTAAAAACGTTAAATTTTTTTTTCAAGCAATGTATACATCATACTTTCATGTATACTAATGCCAGGAGTATTAGGAACAAGAAGGAAGAATTTTTAGCCTTGATTGGCTCTTCTTGGCCACAGGTTATTGGCATTAGTGAAACATGGCTGACTGAAGATGATATAGTTAGTGGGATAGAATGTGTAGGTTATAGTGTGTTTAGGAGGGACAGAGAGAATAAAATGGGGGGAGGAGTGTTATTGATGATAACACTCCTCCCCCTATTACTGATGAACTGCAGCCAAGGAGAATTGAAATTAAACTGAAGGATAGTGAAAATAGCACATTTGAGGCTATTTGGTGTGAGATTAAGACTGGCAGAACAAAATATACAGTTGGGTGCTGCTATAGACCAGGTGATTGAATAGATGGTAGAGATAGTATGCATAAACAAATTGATGAAATGAGTGGAAGGAGGATAATTGTTATTGGAGATTTCAACTATGGTAACATTGATTGGAAGGAGGAGAGAACACATGTGAGAAGGGAAATGGATTTTATTCAATTATTAAGGGATAACTATCTGAGACAGCATGTAAATGAAAATACTAGGGAGTGTGAGAGTGCTTGACCTGGTAATAGCATCTGAGAATTTGACTAATGAATATGACCATGTTGCCACCTATTGGTGAGAGTGATCATAAGGTCATGACCTCGGAATTGGCTAAAGGTGTGGAATTTTCGATTAAGACAGGGTATATGTTGAATTACCGTGCTGGTTAAGTATGACAAGCATAGGAGATTGCTTGGATCAGTGCCATTGCATGTGAAACTGCAAGGGCTGGATGTCAATAGATCATGGGAAGTGGTCAAGGAGCATTTAGAGGATATTATGGCTAATTGTATAGCTAGGGTCCGAATAGTAAAACAAGTAGGGGTTAAATGGATGAATAAAACCATTAAGCTTGAGCTGCAAAAAATAAACATTTGTGGAGGGAATTTAAAGAGAAAGGTGAGATGCAGGCACACGAACGGTATAAAGCGCAGGCCAGAAGGGTAACGAGTGTGGTAAAAAAAAGCAAAAGCGGATTATGAAAGGAAACTAGCTATGCAAGCAAAAGAGAATCCCAAACAGTTCTTACAATATGCTGCAAGCAAAAAAAAAAAAAAAAAAAACTGTACAGGCAAAATGATTTTAAGGAATGACGATGGTAAGGAGGTCACTGAATCAGTCGATATAGTGGAATTATTGAGCGAGCACTTTGCAAGAGTATATCATTCAGGTGGTGACATTGAAAAAATGAAGGAACCATTAGTTTATACGGGAATTGTGATGAATGAAATGGAGGAGAATAGTCTATTACAGAACCTTAATGTGAATACATCTGTGGGATTGGATGGTATACCAGCACAGGTCTTACGTGAAGCGGCTAAAGAATATCAGTGCCCTTGACCATGTTGTTTAATCTGAGTCTCGGGTCTGGTTTAGTCCCGAAGGTGTGGAAAGAGGGGAAAATAGTTCCACTGCATAAAGGAGGATCCAAGACTACTGTTGCAAATTACCGATCGATCAGCATATCAGGAGTCGTTGTCAAGGTCGTGGAGAAAGTAGTCAAGGGAAAAATACAGGAATGGATTGATGAAAATGAGATACTATAAGGGGGACAGCATGGCTTTGTGAAGGGTAGATCATGCCTCACTAACTTGCTCAAACATTTAACTTTTATAACACGGTGACGGCTGAAATGGATAAGGGTAATGGGTTTACAGTGATACTGCTGGACATGGCTAAGGCATTTGACAGGATACCACATGGAATTCTAATCCGTAAACTACAACATATTGGAATGGATATAGGGTTGGTGAGATGGATAGGTTGGTGGTTGATGGGGAGATATCAGAGAGTAGTTTATTCAGGAGTAGAGTACAAAAGACGGCTTGTGACTAGTGATGTGCCGCAGGGTTCTGTTCTTGGACCACTGCTGTTTAATTTGTTCATCAACGATATAGGGAATGATCTAAGAGGAACAGTTCATTTGTTCGCTGATGATGAAAAGTTAGGTAGGGCAATAGTGAATGCAGAAGATGTCAAAATCTCGCAGGACGACTTGGATAGATTGGAGTTCTGGGTTAAGGAGAATGGATGTCAATTTAATGTGACAAAATGTAAGGTTATGCATTTTGGGGTGAAAAGATTAGCAGCAGTATACCACATTGGTGGAACTGTACTCCAGGAGATTGATGAGGCCAGGGACTTGGGAGTGTTGTTGGATAGGGAGATGAAGTTTAGGGGAAACATTGCAAAAGTGGCTAAATCAGCTCATCAACTCACTTGGTTGTTGAAAAATACTTTGACGAGCAGAGACAAGCAAGTTATGGTACCTCTATACCGAGCCTTGATAAGACCTCATCTCGACTACTGTGCCCAGATTTGGTCATCTAAGTTTCTTCTTGATGGGGGAGGAGGTGGAGAGGATCCAGAGGCGAGTGACCAAGATGATAGCAGGTCTATGGAATGAATCTTTTCAGACCAAATTGAAGATTTGTGGGTTGCAGAAATTGGTTGATAGGCGGAAAAGGGGAGATATTATTGAGACATTCAAATTGCTGGTTTCTATTGGATTAATTCAGAGGATATATTTGAGAATAGGACTGGTGGTGGGAGAAGTAGGGGATACTTATGGAAGCTGGGCAATAGTGTGGTTAGCAAGAGTGTTAGAGCTGGGTTCTTTACTTTTAGAGTGGTAAATGAGTGGAATAAGCTGCCAGAATCTGTTTTGGGTGCTATGACGGTGAATAAGTTTAAGGCAAGGTATGATAGATACTGTGAGAATATCGTATAGTTGTGTGGACATGATATTT
Source organism: Typopeltis vanoorti (assembly GCF_054136105.1). Taxonomy (NCBI): domain Eukaryota; kingdom Metazoa; phylum Arthropoda; class Arachnida; order Uropygi; family Thelyphonidae; genus Typopeltis; species Typopeltis vanoorti. The sequence goes on along the minus strand of NC_143563.1, from coordinate 91,859,256 downwards.
AGGGCCTCCTTCGATGAGTCTAAGGACTCCCTGGAGTCGCTCGTAATAATAATAATAATAATAATAATAATAATAATAATAATAATATCGGCTATAAAGATGACTCGTTTTATGGCAGATGTACCTTGTCCATGGGAATATCCGTTGACTTTTTTTTTCCAAGCAGTGTATATATCATACCGAAGCTTAAACTAATTCACACTCTTAACATTTACAACATAATCAGGCAATGCATTCCAATCAATCACCACTCTCCAAGTGATATTAATATAAATAAAACTTCTAACTCTCTTATTTACCACACCTTCCTGCAGTATCATCTGTAGATCCCAAAATTCAAAACTTCACCTGTCACCATATTTATTAAATTTCATTGCAGTATTTTACATACTCCTACTTAATGATATGATAGAAATATTTGAAAATAGGAGAATGTTAGAAAAAGAGTAGAAAAATAATAATGATAATGGAATGTCAGGGAGAAGTCGTTATCTTCCTTTGCAAAAAATCATATGAGATTTCTTATAATTGAGAAACAGTCTGCATACTTGACAGCTGAAAACAAGATTTTATGTAATCTTATTTAGAGTTATCACGTATACAAAATTTTACTTAAAACTGTCTTGTATATGCCAGCAAAGGTTGGTCGATTGGTACAGCCTCTGATACTAATGGCTTAAACGAGTTTGAGCGCGGTTAGCATTTGGACGGCACTCAATCGGTCGATGCAGTTGGCACACTCTCCCTCGATGAGTCTTTGGACTCCCTGGAGGTGTCACATAATAATAATAATAATAATATAAATAACGTATTTTCATACATATCCCAATAGAAATATAATACCGACAAACATATATTTACGAGAAATGATTTTTATAAAACTTACCGAAATGATCAGTATTGTCAGTAAAGAAGACATTAGCTCAGCCTGAAAATTTTTAATGATCGAAGTCTAGATCGTCGGCTGTAGCCAAAAGAGATTTATCGGACAAACTAAACATATAAATACATTCTCTAAAGGTTTTTATTTCGTGACTACAAGTATTCTCATTATGTATTCGTAAATGGTTACGTAAGTAAAACATGTTGATGCTACTCTCGGTGAAGCTTATGGGTATTAAGCTATTATTTCCTATGTAAGACATTTCCTTCATTTAGAAAAATACAGTAATTTTCATCTGCCAATTATCCACTTAACATATCTTTACAAAGAAAATGAAATCGGTTAAATCTGAAGGTTGAATTCCAGCAGACGTCACGATTCCTGGAAGCATTAAGAATGAAAATAGAGTAACTTGCAGAGTAAATTTTCATTCGAATGGATTTTACATAAATCGATATCAGTTTAGTCTTGACATATTATCCCAAGAAGATGGTATGCAAGTTATTTATCAACATTTCTATTTAAAATTTATAAGGCAGCGAAGCGCGATCGCCAGGTTAGCTTTATTTATTTATTTATATTTTATTATAATTTTTTTTTAAACCAGTATGACAGTTTCACAGCATTTTATAGGTGCGAGGTTATCGGTTCGAGAGTAATGTTTCCGTTATCTTAGGAAAAATAAAGTACAATAAAATAGGCTAGTTTTTCTAGCCTGGAACAACTAAAATACAGGGGGAAAAAATTTCACCTAATTTTATTTTTTTATAGGGGATTTTAAAATTGCCATAATTTTTTTTTTTTTCAAGCTTCTTTTCAACAATTAGTACAAAGCTGATACATGAATCTTTGTTTATCCTGAAGGACGCCATCTCCCGATAATAATTAGAGGCATTGATTATATTATTATTATTATTATTATTATTATTATTATTATTATTATTATTATTATTATTATTCCTGACACCTCCAAGGAGTCCGAAGACTCATCGCGGGAGGACATCTACAACTGTCTCAACCACTACACCGAACCTCTTATATTATATTATTAACTTAAAGGTTACAGGGGGAAAAAGGGGGGAAAAAGACTTTACTGGTTTGATTCTGGTGACGAATAGAAGAATCTGTTTTAGATTCCAAAGTTAATTTTTAGCGCAGATAATTTTTTAAGGAAAAATATGTTTTGTTTTTTTAATTTTTCTTTATTTATTTTTTTAGTTCAGCAAAATCTCCTAAATTTTGTATATCCGTATAAAAGGATATATACAAATAAATATTTGTTAAAGATAGGAAATATTTACTAGCGCTACCGCCTCTTATCTAACATTTGGAGTGAATGAATTCAACCTAGGCGATAGTCAGAGGTAGAGTCTGACAACCAACCAATTTTTAAAAACGTGAAGGCTAAATGAGTATCTCTGAAATGAAAGAAGCATTAGATTTTTTAATTACCGGTATATATTATTTTAACAATCTTTGCCGTTCTTAAATATTTCATTGTGCTACTCTTTTCAAATAAATTTCAATGAAAAAAAAATCTTAAAGATCCCAAACATGAGAACAATGTTTCAAGGATGGTGGCTGGATTTGGGATTTATTCAACTTGAATAACCGTTCAGAAGTGCTGTCTTAAGCGGAAAAGGATGACATTTTTTTGGAAGCTGATTATGCTGTAGAAGTGATATGATTATGCTAGGAAAGGTTTGGTGTTAGTCAGTCCGAGAAGAGACTGACCAGCTAGGGTACTGACTGTTTAGTTGAGTATTATCAAATGTAAATGCAGATCTGCGATTTTGCGGGAAAACAAGTAAAACTGTTTTGGAAGAATTCAAGTTGACAAGGTTGCAGTGGCGGCCGGTAAAAATTTTAAGTGGGGGTGCTGCATATACAAAATAAAAAAAAAATATTTTTTTTTCCTAATCAGTAACCAATTTTTTAATAAATAAATTTACATATTAAAAAATTGCTTTATTAAAAATATTTCACCCTCACCACGAACAAATACCAATAATAAAAGTTTCGTATCTCACAGAAATAACACGCGCAAGCATACGAAACACTGCCCAAACGCGCAGTGTCGGAATGACTTGTAACGTGCAATCACAAGCGCAAACGAATATCGGCGAGAATGGCTGCAATTGATCGAACGTGATAATATCGACACTGCGTTAGATCGCAGTGTATTTGTTTCGTAATCTAAAGCGTTAATCGAACAATTCCAATTATTAACTATTCAATCAATGTCAAAACATAAGCTGTAACCTTTAACCTGTTGTATTGCATTTATATAATGTTGTAAGCATTGTTATTATTTATAAACACAAACAAAATTAAAATTTTTCATTTTTTCCTTGGGGGTGCTGCAGTGTCGCAGTGCTTATGTATGGGCTGCCACTGCAAGGTTGTCTAACAACTTGCCTAACAAGGCTTTCGGCTCTATACTACATTATATGATCACGTACTACCGACGTTCACTTATGATGAATTTAACTTTCTGACATCGGATTGCTAGGGTATTGAAAAGAGCATGTTTTGCCCACTTAAGGTTTCTGTCTAGCCTCTGATGAGAATGAACAATTCGAAACAGCTGTCAGGATAGTGAAACCTATTCAATGCATTAATAATAAAGGAAACTATACGGACTCGCAGTTCGTGTCTTTTAATTAGTGGAAGTCAAGGTAACTCCAATGCACAGGAATTTTATTCTCGTAAGCACTCTGGTCAGTTTTCGAAACTTTTTAAAGTTTTTTATATCGCGATAAAATATTGATGAATTCATATTATCCTTTGATAATATGAATTCATATTATTGTGGATTGTTTATGTCTAAATGTGTGTAAATTTTTTCAAATCCTTTTTTTTTAAATTTAGACCAAATTATTCGAATCATATGTTTGAAAAATTAAAGGGTAGGAACAACTCATTAATGCAAGCTAACAAAATCGTTTCAACCCGAACGATTTCGATCAAGATTACATTGTGCTGATCGTCACTCTGTTATTAAGCATTGTAAAGTTGCAAGAGGAAACACAACCACGCACATCAATTAGATTACGTAACACTCCATTAACAAAAATTATTTTCGCAAATGGCAGGTCTTTAAGTCAGAATTCATGTGCATTAATTTTTCGTCGTCGTCTATAACAATGAAAGAGATAGATGTATGTAATGAGGGTCACAATTCTAATTTCTTCCAATGTCGAATCTTATCTTTCATGTGATCTTCACAAATAGGAATCAGCCAAGCATTACCACTGAACAAACGATAATCACAGGATTCTGAAATAACATTCGACAATTAATTTTATATTTCATCCCAGTAATTTCTTTATACATAAGGAATATATCTGAATGAATTTGTAAAATTTGAAGAGATTCCACTGAAGTAGTTCAGACTGATTTATTATGAATCTGTCTGGATTCCACTTTGTCATGGACGATTCGAATAAATGCAGAGCATCTCAGTAATTTCAAGAAGACGGATTGAAAAGGAATTTGGAGTTACACATCATGTTATTTTACATCAGTGACCAAAATATAGAAACATCTGTATGCTAAATGGAATCCACCAGTTACATGCAACCAATGACACATGAGAACTGCCAACTATGAACAGACCGAAAATAACAGATACATCTGGGAGACAGTGTCTATATTCATGTGTATATGTGTGTGTGTGTGTGTGTGTCAGAGAGAGAGAGAGAGGGAGGGAGAGAAAAACCTGTGATCTAAGAGCCTCTGAACGGGGAGGGGAAAGTGGGAACCAAAAGGACAGGTAAAAGAATCTCGTAAGACGATACTGCTGCTCCTTTAGGGTGGTCACTTGCAAACAGTGTCTTGGGTATACCAATAAGCAATAAGTGTAATAAATAGAAAATACAACATCGGTCATGTAACTCAAAACAGTTGATCAATACAAGAGGCAGGCGACGAATATATATATATATATATATATATATATATATATATATATATATATATATATATATATATATATATATATATATATATATATATATATATATATATATATATATATATATATATATATGCAGGAACTACCAAGGGGGGATTTTCACTCACGAAACATTGGCGACCTGTAGAACACTTAGCAGCGTAAGCGAACTAAAGATTATATATAACTCAGGAATTTCGCTCTGGAGACGAACATGGAACTCTTTCAAGCCCTACATCATCAAATCCCTAACACTCTCATGGGATATGTATAATAGCAAACAACTACAGAAAGAAAAACTTGTCAAAAAAATAAATAAAATAAAATATTAAAAAAAAGTTGTGCAGACAGAGCAAACTATGTAGACAGGCTTAACAACTGCATCAGAACATTAATTAATTACGTTTCTGTGAAGCCAGGTTATTTGTCCATGACAGGCCATGATGAGATTCCTAGGCGCATAAATATTGAATTAAATAAGTTGAATAATTAAATAATGCAAATAAGTTGATCAGAATTGTAAGAGACATCAATGGACACTATTGAGACCAATACAAATTGCTTTGTATTCTGTAAACTCTGTTCCATTCTAATAGAAGAGAGTTTAAATTTATTTCACTGCTGATTTATTTATTATATTTCATGGCTAAATATTTTAATATTTTTGGAACACTGTATATTAGGGAAAATAATTAAATTACAAGTTTAACTTGATAATCAAACTCTAAGTGTAGGAATTTGTTTGATCATACTTTATTTACATTAATTAAAAATAATAAAGTTATTCAAAATTAAATTTTGATTTCTTATTCATTCTATTAATATTGTTATTTATTTCAATATTAATGAATATTGAAGCTGTAGCTAGAACCAGCTGACGTCATTGATTTAGTAAACCAACAGATGTGTTCACTGCCTATAATTAACCTCATATTCGCCTCTGTAAGGAGGGGGGAAAATAGTTAGCTCCACCTGATGACTGAACTTCCGGATTCTGGTATTATTAACGTCAAATCAAAAATATTCTATTATATTATTCTCTTCAGTAAGAAGGTTTTTTTTTTTTTTCAACGTTGCATTATGTAATATTAAACTGACATGAATCACTTGGGAAGTGGAACATTCGGTAACATAACTAAGCGAAATCAAGATTTTAACAGCATATTTAGAAACCACACACACACACACACATGCATACAATCCAAAACACAATCCAAAATTACAATAAAAATATATTTTTTATAGAAAATGTTAAAGGAATGGTAATAAATAATAAAATTTACAAGGAATTTAAAATGACAGTAAAGTTATTTTCTTAAAAATCAAGTAGCATTATATATTTAAAAAAAGAAGTAAATTAGTTAGCAGCAACTATTAATTACACAGAAACTATATTTATGTAAAGTGATGCGGTTTCTATGAATATGAGGGTGTGTGCGTGCGCACGCGTGTATGATGACAGTGTGGCCTTGTAGAAATTGGTACCGTTATAGGTTCGATTCTAGTCGTCGACGCTTTTCAGACATCTTTTTGGCCAATTCTAAGAGGCGATTTTTGGTACTGGCAAGCAGTGTTTTATGTCCCAGAAACTAGAGTTCTAACCTAGCATCTGCTAAATCTTAGGGTTTAGGGTCACAAGATGGCAAAATGTCGTACTCTTCTCCCCCCCCCCCCACCCGAAAAGCCTTGATTCATTGATAGTGTGAACTCATTATCAGTGGAGATTGAAGGATGGCGATCGGTTGCAGTCTCTCATCAAAAAATTTGGTTGAGGCTAAAGGAGCTACGCCTATCCCTTCGAGGAATAAAAGGCGTTAGAAGATGACAAGGATCATATATAAACATATAGAAACTACTGTTAGTTGTTAAAATTGGAGGTTTTCTTATGATGCAAACGATACCTTATACACGGGTAATGATTTTTGAAGATTTCCTTGACCTTAACGCTGCCTGAAATGATTTCAATACACTTTAGTGCAGTATTTCTGTTTCAGACAAAGTTAATTTTATTAAGTATCTTTCTGTTAATAATATACATGTCTGATGATAATCAGATATGTTATTATTAACAATCGTGAAGGCATTGCTGCAGTATCATCTATCCATTTAATATGACATCATTAACATCATTAACAATGATTAGATTGAGCGTGTAAAAGGAAGCAAATGTCCTCTTACTCCTGCGAGTGATACACTCTATAAGCTTTTAAGAGCGCAGCTAATAAGCTATGGTTTTGACGAAAACTTAGATTTATCTATTATAAGGACTTACAAATTAGAATTCCAAAACCTTCAGAACTTGGATTATGAAGTTGAAGAAAATAAAGCCATTTTATTTAAAAAATAATAATAAGAAAAATTAGTAAATATACACTGAAATGTGTAATAAACGTAGTACACCGGAATCGGGAATCATGGAATGTCACTGATCACCTGACAAGAAGCGTAAAATGGTGGCACAGAGAAAACTTTGCATGCTGACTGGTTTTCGTCGAAACAAAATTCATTCCATAATCAAGAAGAAACTACCGAATGCATTTTTGAAAGTTATTATCTTAAAAGGACAGCGCAAGAAGGTTTTAGGGAATATATATAAATATATATATTTTTCTAATAATTTAAATTTAATTTTTAAAATTTTTCTAATTTAAATATATGTATATAAAGTTGATGAGTCTGCTTGTCTATCAACCAAATCACACCTTTCCCTCTCGTGCATAGCAAGTATTTTGTTTTATATTAAAATGTTCAAGAACTTTTAGCCCATTCTGACTAACTACGTATGGCTTTTGGTTGCTTGCATTAAATAAACTTGCATAAAATATCGACTTTGTCACATTTCCATGCACTTCACGTAATAACATTGACGATAACAAAAATCTACATTCTAATTCATTATGTAAAAGAGTTGTTCAGAATATAATTATTAATAGGCGTGCTTTGTCAGTGAAAACGGATAACAGCAAACATCTGCCATATCAACGTGTTGAAGCGCGTCAAACTGCTCATCTAACAGTCAACAGTTGCAAAAAAATATTAACCATTTCAGTATTGGTTGAGGTGGGATAACTCAATTTACTGTTGTATTCAGATAAACAATATAGTACGTATTAGTATATTTTCCACTCTATAATTTATGGAGTCCCTAGACTCATTATAAGAGGTCAAATTTTATGAATTTAAAATTTAAGTTCTGTTAGCATTATACAAAACGAGAAATATGTAGATGGCGCACCAAATATTTCAGCAGGAAAGAAGAAATTGTCAGTTTTAAATTTTCACATATTTGTATATCGAATTAGTATTTATGTATCACGCTTATTCTTAAATGTCAGAACACTAATGAGTCAGTGATTAACACAGTGAAAAGGTCTTTATTAAATACTTTTTTAATGAATACTAAGAGTACCTTTTACATTACTGTGCGATATCATTTGACCTTGATATTAAAGAAATTAATAACACCATATTGTCCTATATGGTGTTATTAATGTTAAAAGGTGTGTTTTTCATTATGTCATGATTATACTGATCAACCAGGATTTTGTACGATCAAAGTACGGATATTCTAGGTATTATGAAGTTCAAGGATGTCGCTTTTAGATCTGTCTTAGTGGGGCTCTTTTCTAAATCTTTATTTTATTTTTTTAATCCGAAGTCCAACAAATATCTTCAGTAAGTTTGTCTTCCGAATTTTTTTTTTTTTTGAAATTTCGAAGTGAGATCAATAAGTAGATTAGATTTATTAATAATAAGTAGATTTTTGTCCAACGTTGAACAAATTATTTCATGAGACCTTGTTTAATATATGGACGACGGCAGAAATATTTTTGTGAAGGTATATTGTGTTTTATGTTATCTCTTTCTAGTGCAAAATATTTTCAAACATAATGTTCATGACCTCATGTTCCATCATTGCTATAATTAGTATTTTAACAGCAAATAGAGACAAATAAATATAAGAAAATATGGTTTGCTGTTTATTCAGTAAATGGCACTATTTCATTCTAATATGAATTTCGTTTTTGTAGAAAGGAGACATGCGGCGAAATACAGTTCCGATTTTCATGTACTGTCATCTGAAATGAACTGCTTTTTAGAACCCGATATTTATTCTCAAAACTCAACTACAGAGATGTTATGCTTGAAATATTGTACAATTATCTCGAGTTCTGTGAGAATAGTCACGAATGCTCATTTTTAAATGCTTAATGCCATAAATGCTCATATTGAAATGTGAACATTTTTGGCTCTATATACGCAATACATTTTTAGTCATTCTCGCGTTACAGTTATTGTACTCTAAACTTAAAAAAAAAAAAAAAATGCATGCTCAATAAACCAGTTTAATAAAGTTAAACATTAAATATGGAGTCAATGCGATCACTCTTATGATAAGCCGATTTCGAAATTATCTTTACGTGACACCGACAAGGACTCATCGCGGAAGGACACTCTACTCCACTCCAATACAGACATCTGACCATCTTCACTACTACAATTCTCCCACTACACACAACTATAGAAAGGAGTGAAAAATGAAAGTTAACGCCATCTACCGCCCATATCACCACCAACAACAGTATTTTTTGTCTATAAATTGCGTAGAATCTTCGGTTAGATAATAGAGGTAAGCAGATTTCCCTGTCAGATTACGCCAAGGTAAGTTAGCCGATCTCATATGAAGGTAGCAGGGTTTTTCTTCCGGAAACTCTGGTTTTTCATCTCGCGTACAGGCAAATCGGCCATGAGAACACACGCAATATACAGACAAAATATATACTGGTGGTGATGATGGACAGTAGATGATGTTGATGGTAGTAGTAGTAGTAGTAGTGATGTGCTTGGAGAATTACGTATCATAGGAAGAAGGATAAATGTGTATACCGGTGCTCATCCACGATTAGTCTTTGGACTTCGAGGTGTCATATAATAATAATAATAATAATAATCTATAAATTGCATTAAGAAGATGATGCAGTATTAAGGAAAGTGGCCTTCTGTCATTTACAATGTGTTCGTGAAAACACGAAGATCTCTGTTCATTACGAATGATTTGACTTTATTTATAAATCCGGTTTTTTTTGTTTTGTTTTTGTTTCTTTGTTTTATTACAATTCTGCAGCTTTTTGAAAAGTATTCTATTCCAAAAACCACATTCTACAGACTAACCCAACGTTAGGTTTCACACCAAGTTTAAAGTGTAAACTTCAACTTATCCAAAATTAGGCTAAGTGTTAAAACTTTAAATTGCTATAATGGCTTGTAACGCATTACTACGCATTACTGGTTTTTAATTCCTATCTTTTAAATCCATAATTTTGATTTACTGTCCTTTATCTTTTTCATTTATTTTTGTTTCAGTTCTGCCATCTTATTTTTTTATTTACTGATTCCATATCTTCACATCATTTCCACTATATTATTATTTTCGGACGCTATTTTCAAATTCAAAATACAGGTATGTCCGAGTTTCTTAATTTTTTTTTTTAATATATAAAATTCAAGAATCTTACTACATTGCTTTAGTATTTCTGCTTACTTTTCTGCATAAAATTAAGTTGAACTATTACAGTCGACTTAAGCGACGATATGTATTGTTCATTCTTCATTTTACGCCACCAGGGAATCGGAACAAATATGCATGATTGATTATGTCAAATAAAACTTGAAATGTCCACATCTTAAAATAAACTCCAATTTGTAGTTAATTCGGTGAATAAATATATGCTCTTCTAATATCACGAAGTTCTTTTAAACTACAAATTCTGTCATGCTACATTGCTAACTTAATTATAAAACTTGAATTCCCAAAGGAGGTGAAATCCATTCGCAACGAATTATTTAATTTACATATGATTATTTCTAATTTTTTTTTTATTTACAGTAAAAGAGTTTTCTATTTCCTTTTCTCGTGTAAACAAATAATAGGGAGGTCAATGCACTCTAATTAGTATAGCGAAAGGGTGTAGAAACCATCTAGCTCCAAAGCGTGGTAAAATCGTTGACGCCTTTAAAAAAAAAGGAAACCCATTTTTCTGGAACGCATTATGTTGATAAAACAGTGCTTAGTTATCATGTGACTAACCTTCAATTACAAGTTTGATAGGGCCAATGTTAAACTTTCTAATTTCTGCAGCAAAAGTTTTCTCAGAGAATATATACACCGTTGTATAGATTTATATAAATTATTCTTGGATAAATTTATACTTGAGAATTAGAGAAATATTGTATTATAATCCAAGAATCCATGGTTTATCTAATAACAATTTGTGTCTAAGGAGCCGCAAAAGTCTACAACTGGAATCCCCAAGATAGTTAAAGAAACCTTTTTTTCCCTCACACCAAATACTGAGTTACAGCTCTCAAGTGATAGAAGTACGTCCGTTCTTAATTTAATTTTTGTCTCTATGAAACTATGAACTTAGAAATGTCATAAGATATCAAAACTTATAAGCTATGTTAATTCAGAACCATTTAACCCTGTGGAAGTAGTTGTAGTTGGACAGATTAGTATAAAGGCCACAAAGGACACAGGATGTCACTGCATCATAGAAGAGGGGAAAAAAATATTTTCCTGTAATTTAATCTTGCCTAAAAATCATTGTATTCCTGATAATATTACAACCCAGATCGTTTTAATCGAGGGAAATATGTCCTTTTTGCTGCACCGCAGGGTTCATCGGATTAGGACCAAATATATATATATATATATATATATATATATATATATATATATATATTCAAGATACCAAGTAATTTTATATAAACTTGGTTTTTAATCATATTTCCCAAGAGCAAACAGACAAGTAAGTCAAGTTTGCGCCTGCACGTAGTGCAAGTCTAGGCAACTCGTGGTAGTGCCATACTAGGCAAACTCGTGGTAAAGGTGGATTAAGATCTGATCACTTTCCTTAGTATTTTTCCCTTAATTTAAGCACATCCCCTTGCGGAGATGTATGATGCGATGGATGCTATGCATTGAAGGCAATGGTCACTACCCATACCGGTTTCGACCTTTATCGAGGTCTCGTCAGTGGGAGCCAGACCTGACAATGCTAAGGTGGAAGTAATGCAGAGCTTATGAATTTTACCTAAACAAGTTGCCACAAGGGGCTTTGACCTTATTAAATAAAATCTCAGGATGAGAGATAGACGTAGAAAGTTTTTTTTTTTCTACATCTATCTCTCATCCTGAGATTTTATTTAATAAGGTCAAAGCACCTTGTGGCAACTTGTTTAGGTAAAATTCATAAGCTCTGCATTACTTCCACCTTAGCATTGTCAGGTCTGGCTCCCACTGACGAGACCTCGATAAAGGTCGAAACCGGTATGGGTAGTGACCATTGCCTTTAATGCATAGCATCATACATCTCCGCAAGGGGATGTGCTTTACATTAAGGGAAAAATATTAAGGAAAGTGATCAGATCTTAATCCACCTTTACTAAGTTGCCTCAGACTTGCACTACGTGCAGGCGCAAACTTAACTTAACTTGTCGGTTTGCTCACTTGGGAAATAGGATTAAAAACCAAGTTTATAAATTACTTGGTATCCTGAATACATAATAAACCCAAGTTAAAAAACTTTCTACACACACACACACACACACACACACACACACACACACACACACACACACACACACACACACACACACACACACACACACACACACATATTGTATATAAATATGCATTTTAATTTTTTTTCTCTTTCATTCCTACTGCTATTTAGGAGGCGAACAGCTCTAACTAACGGCACACAACTGCGACTGATCTACTAGTTGTTTGAATTATTACTACCGCGACAAATACGGAAGTAATAATTCACACAACTATTATTATCCTCAGTAAGCTGTTGTTTTCACACTAACCGAGGTGCAGAATAATATCTTCCCAACTATGCTCGTTTCAAAGTGGTCTTACAAGGTCTGATAAGCAATAGCAGAAGTTACGGGTCAGAACTTCTACCTGGGCCATTCTTTAAATAATGGAAATCTAATACGGTAATTAATATTAACTTTGTTGTTGGTTTTAAGTAATATTACTATTAGTACATGAAACATCCAAGGACTCATCGAGGGAAAGCATTCCACTCTACTACACACAACTCACCGTCTCCAATACTCACCTAATCCACCAACTACATACAATACCATCATCTACTACAACGCCATCTATCGTCCACCAACAATAATATATTTGTCTCTAAATTGCGTGTGTTCTCCTGGCCATTTGTCTGTATAAGGGATGAAAAAAAACCCTGTACTAGCTCCGCATGAGATAGGTTAACTCATCTTCACTCATCCACAAAGTATGGTACATTATTTTTTTATTTTATATATTTTAAATTTTTTTTCCCCCATTAAATGATAATCTGACATGAATAAATAATAAACATACAAATTGCATTGTATTACAGTATGAATTCTCTAACTAGACTTCGCCATCTGTTTTGAGAATTTAAATCCCTTTAATGAGAACAGGGCAGTTATGCGGTAACATTAAATAAAACAAAAGAAACAATTACCAAAAAAAAAAACTTCAAGTCGTTAACCCACTCTGCCGTTAATTATGTACTGGGCGTACAAGCTTCATTATAAGTTTACACCTCCATTAGATCGTTAAATTCTTGCAACGTCATGGGCTGCAATAAAGAAAATTTATCACTTTTTGTTGTTGTTATTTCTTGATTTGGTGGTGGGAAATAAAATATGTGATAGAAAACACTCCAGACGGTTCAGAAATATCGTAGGAGGCGAAATATAAATTAGTTTTAAGTGACTAATGAAGATGAAAAGTTAAAATGTAACTTTTTTTTTTTATTCCTATTTAATTTGCAAATCGCTCGCTATTTTTAGAAATATCTGGCAACAGTTATTACGCATTCTTTACAATTATAAAAACATTTACTTGTGGCGTGACTAAATTTTATTTGAAGAGAACTTCGACTGGCGTGTTCAAAGGCAAAAGATAAACTTGAGGGTGATTGCTTTGAAAAAAGGAACACGTACAAGGCAGTTTAAAGTGCAGGAGACTTTTTTTCATTTGGTTTTTGTTGTCCGAGTAACATTGCGCTTTTTGCTTTACTCTTTTGGTATTCTGTCGGGCCAGAATAAAGATTAAACGTCTTTATTAAATGGGCGCTTTTCCTCGTTCTTTCTCTTCGAGTTTTAGACAACAGTATTTTTTTCCCCTCAGTAATATTTAAAAGGAATTTTTGTTTTCAACTGAACCAAAATAAAAAGGTGTGTTATATGCAGAAAGACTAAATAATGGATTATACAAATTGTTTTACTTTCATTCTTTTTTTTTTTTTAAGTAATAATTAATAATCAATGATTATATGTATAAATTTCAATTCCCATCCATCCTAGGTAATCGGGAATCTGTAGAAGTGAATCTACTTGCAATTGAAGAGTTTAATTATTAGTATTAAACATACTGCAAACAATAACATAAAAAAGTTACGGGAGAATATCAACCACGAAATATGTGATACAAGTTTTCAAACATATCCTACATACATAAATTATTATGTACGATGTATAACACAAACACCTCCCCCCACCTTTTTTTTCCCCAATGTGATATTCCAGAAGAATGAAATGGCAATTTTGCATGAATAAAAGGCAATATTTTAATTTCCTCAATTTATGCAAGTATAAGAAATTAGTAATAATTTATAAATAATTATTACTACTAATTACTCAAAAATCTATATAATTATTATTATTATAAAAACCTCCATGGAGTCAAAGACTCATCGTGGGAGGTCCACTGTTATGCACACAGTTTATCATACTGTGCCTTAAATATAATTGTTTATTGGTACAAATTATCTGACTCGCTGTTCGTGAAAATGCTAGGAATGTAGTTAGTAGAAGTCAGCGTTTTAAATCCAAATGTTTTTTCATAAAATATCTCCCCCCCCCCAAGCATTATTGTCATAAGAAGACTGCATATTTGAATGATTGACAAGCCACATGGATTTGTCATAGCGATGGTAAATTCAGTAAGAAAATTTCACAAGCAGGATAGCAATCAATAACGTTTGTAATCGCGTAAACGTTAAGTCAGTAATGCTAATAAATAAATAATTTTTTAAGAAATTTTAAATATTAAAAAAAAAAAAAAAACAATCTCGTCTTCCAAGCCCTTGTTGAGTCAGTTCCAGTGTACTATGTCTCCAACCTTCTATAGGTTGTACTATGATAAAAAAAAAAAAGATTAATGTTTGTCAGGAATGAATATGTTATCCATTCTTGAAGATAATGGAAGCACATTATCTTGAACTACCATCAGCGCTTCACTGGGTAATCTGAGCTTCACCTTCCTTCCCTCTTGAATTAGGCATTATGAACTCCCAAATAGATTGTATTATTGTTATAATACAATCTGAGCTTTCCTTCCTAAATATGTATAGATTAGCGGTAACCGACAACTATACAACTCAGGGCCATTAAAAATTAAAATAAATAAATTATAAATAAAAAGTATGGTATAAGAAGGGTCACTCACACGCACACAAAAGAAAAAACATTATCGAATTTAATATTTATAAATATAATAACACTCAACGGAAATGAAAACAAAAAAAATTATAAATTTATTTAATAAAAATTTTGCACATTACTTACATAAAAAAAAAATCAATATTTAATGAGAGAATTAGGAACGAAACTGCTGGGCTATATCTTTATGTTCACGTCGATGTCTCTGATATCTGTCTATCACTCACCCCCCATCCATGTCACCAGGTGTCCTTAATACAACATCTATTTAATAATGTACTGCAATCTTTGGGATACGGCAGATGATGGAAAAGTTTCAAGAGAAACAATGAGAGCTACATCTGGTGTTTATTGATCTGGAGAAAGCGTAAGATAGAGTGCTAAGGCAAGAAGTCTGGAGGTGTCTGAGGGAGAAGGTACCGGAGAAATATGTCAGGTTGGTGCAGGAGATGTACAGAAATGTGAAGACAAGAGTTCGGACCTGCCTGGGACAGACAGAAAGTTTTCAAGTGACAGTTGGCTTGCATCAAGGGTCAGCATTAAGTCCGTTCCTCTTTAATGTTGTGATGGAGGTGGTGACGGAAGAGGTGAGAGAAGACGCGCCTTCGACAATGTTGTATGCAGATGACATCTTGTTGTGTGCAGATTCAAGAGAAGAAGTGGCAGCTAAACTGGAAAGATGGAGGAAAGTACTGGAAGAGAGAGGTATGAGATTGAGCAGAAGTAAGACAGAGTATATGTGTTGCACAGTGGGCGGCGGCTAGGAGCTGGAAGGAAATGTCATCAGAAAGGTTAGGGACTTGAGATACTTAGGTTCAACAGTGGAAGACGATGAAGAAGCTGAGAAGGAAGTGGGATGCAGGATACAAGCGGGCAGAGAGATGGTTGGAGTGCTATGCGATAAGAGGGTGCCAATCAATCTGAAAGGCAAAATCTATAGGACAGTAGCGAGACCAGCTATGACATATGCTATGGAAACTGTGGCCCCGAGGAAAATAACATCAGTAGGATGGAGGTAGCGGAGATGAGAATGCTTAGTTCAATGTGCGGTGTGACCAGAAAGGATCGCCTGAGGGGGAATTGTGAGGGGGAACGGTGAAAGTTACGAACTTAGGAGCGAAGATACAGGAGACAAGGTTGAGATGGTTTGGTCATGTGATGAGGAGGGAGGAAGAGCGGGCGGCCAAAGAAGAGATGGAGGGGGCTGGTGGAAGAGGAATTGAGGATGAAGAACTTAGATGTGGTTACAGTCCAAGACAGGAGGATGTGGAGGAGACTCACCAAAAACAGCGACCTCACTTAAGTGGGACATGTTGCAGAAGAAGAAGAATTTAATAACGCACTGTGCGTAAAACGAGCCAGATAAACTGGTTATTGGTTGTCGTCTGCCTATTTTAATTTCCAAACAGCTACTTTTCCCGATTAAGTGCACAGTTACATACTGACTCCGCCTGACAATTAAGTACAAACATTACCAATTACTTTTAATATTTTCGAAAAGTCGACTATTATGGAATACAGTCGTAGGATGTACTTTATTAGTTAAAATTAACTTTCTCGGAAAGAAGGAAGAATACAGCAAGGTGATCAGCGCTGCAGAAATTTCTTATTAAGATACAATCATTGGCATTTTTTATGCATTTTAATTAACACTACTGTTGCATTTATAAAACTCCAGTACCGTTTATGAGCTGAACATTTAAAAAATCCCACTTACAGAGAGTATTTATTTATTTATATTCTTTAAACTGCTTCTTAAAAACGAAGACTGTGGGGAAAACATAGATATGTATAACATTTCGATATACTGCATTCATAAAAAATATTATCATATAATAAAAATAATCCTAAGACTAATCGCGAGACACCATTCCACTTATTTCCCTTGCTAGTGCATTTTTGCTCTCTGGTCGAATTTACCTATTTCACGAAAGGTTCTAAACTTATAGTACATCAGTACTACACGCAGGCTAAGGATTTTGTTAAATAATTTTATTTAAATATTTTGTTTATTTATTATATTTTTCTTTATTTTTTACCAAGTTCCGGAAATCGTACTCTGCAGACCAAATATGTAACTTTTTCAAGTCGCTTCAAAACTTTCAATAATAAAAAATAACCCTAAGACTTGCGAACGCAATGACACTATTTCATTTGATAGAGTGTGGCATCACGGACTAATTTTTAAACTACACGAAGTTGGTATTCCATTACCACTAGTTTTACTTATCAAATCATATCTAAATAACAGAAAATTTAAAATAAAACTCAATGGTATCAGATCCACAGAGAGGAGAATCACGGCCGGAGTCCCTCAAGGCTCTCTGCTATCTCCCCTACTCTTCTCCATATACATGGCAGATCTCCCCAAACTGTCCCCAGCTATCACCGCTCTATATGCCGATGACACAATCATTATAGCTAGATCCCTCCGTCCACATCTGGCCACAATCAAGCTACAGAGAGCAGTCAATGAATTGGAGGATTGGTACACCAAGTGGCGTATCGCAATTAATCCAAACAAAAGCTCTGCAGTACTTTTCACAAAACGTAAAGCAGAACCGAATACAAGCATACAAATGTTTGGTAAAATAATCCCTTGGCGCAATTCTACCAAATATCTGGGAGTTCATCTTGATGACGTCTAAACTTCGAGTCATATATGGATAGTGTCGCCACTAAGGCAAGTCAGACCATAGCACAGCTATATCCACTTTTGAATAGGAACAGCTTCCTAAGCATAAGCAACAAAATCCTCCATTTCAAATCGGTAATCAGACCGCAACTAACTTACGCCTCCTCTAACCTGGGGTCACACGACTAAAAGCAACATCAACAAACTTTAGATAATACTGAAGTCTGTTGATGAAGAATGGCATTTAATGTCCTATGGTTCATCAGAAACATCAAGTTACATCAAGAAGCCAATCTTCCAGATATTAAGACCTACATGACAGGCATTGCGGAGAAATTCTTCACAACCACGGATAATCACCCAAATTAGCTAGTTCGACAGGCAGCGGACTACAAGCCCTCAGATCGTTTAACATAAAAAAACCGAAATCCTCCATCGCAAGAGAAAGTTGATACAGCCTCAATGCTCACAATGAGCAGGTAAATTACCCACAATAATCTCATCACCCATAATCAAAAATCCAGATGAAGGGATAAAGAGTAAAGGACTCAGTCCATCAACCAATTAAGTTCAAAGTTCAAACCATTTCATTTATCTCCCTCGTTAGTGAGGCAGTAGTCTCACAAGGGGGTGGGATGAAATTTATTTCCCACATAAGGACAATCATCCTGCAGCTAGTTGGTTGGTGAGCAGAAATGTTAACTACTCGGCCATCCTGGCCAGCAAAATTATGCAAATAGATAATTTTTAAAATGTGTAATCAGCAAGCCTGAATTTCTGGATTAACTCAAGTTAACTAAGACAAAATCCCAGCCGAAAAAGTCCATGTAGTGCCTCCATAGTGCAATTGAAAGAACGACTGAACAAAACAATGCGCCATTCAAGTGGAAAAAGAATGTAGTTCGATTCTTATCATGACGAGAACAATCTTTATGTGGGATTTTTCAACCGAATATCAGTTACCGCTCATACGGAGGTAGTGGGGGTTTTCTCCCAAAAATCAGATTTTTCATTTCACACATGAGCAAATCGGTCAGAGAACACACAAAAGTATTATTTGTGGGGAATGGATGACGTAACATATAAGTGGAGAATTAGTGTAGACAAGGGATTCTCTAGCTTTTTTTTTTAACCTGCCGACCCCTTCATAAAAACAATTCTCCGTCACTGATCCCTTTATCCAAAAATGCACACAATTTAACATTAATGGAATGATTATTTAAAAAAATATTTATTTAATAACTAAAAAGAAAATAATTATAATACATAAGTAGCAATCAGTTCTTTTTAATTTACAATTACGTCAGTTTATAACTATTGCTGTAATTGGTTTATAGGTAACTCCTATGTTAACCTTGTAAGAATAACAGTATGTTGCATGCTTATTTTAACGGGGTAGTTGTGCCCTGTTTATTATTATTATTATTATTTATTTTTTTTTTTTGCAAGACAATGTTTCGTAGCTATATTTCTAAATTTATTATTATAATATAATATAATTTGCCCGTCGATCCCCTCTTTCTGACTAACCCCAACAGGGTTTAGTATCGACCCGTTGACTGAAATAGCAGCTCATGCTCAACAATATAAGCGTTTCTAAGATCGTGAGTACAGTACTTATAACTATTGACTTTCAAAAAAGAGAATTAAAACACACTATTTTAAGGTATTGTGATATAAACTGCCGTCCTTTGTGGGGTGACAACACACTTCTAATGGAGCAATATGAACTTAAAGGTTTAGAAAATCCAGCTAAAGTAACATCGTCAACAGCTTTCTTCAATCCACTGTTAGACGAATGCCTCTCCATGATTCTTCCACTTTAGCCAATCTTGTGCATCTCTCCACCATAAATGTCTTATGGATGTCCTATGGTAACCAGTTTGTATAAACCTAAATTATTCCTGTGCACTCTTCCCAAGCACAGACAAGCCAGACGCACACGACAATTTATGCGTATTTTTTTTTTTAATTTAATCAACTATTTTATTTATTTTTTGCTATTTTATATTTCTGTTAATGAATATGTTCTTATGGTCTTCCTGAAGACTAAAATCTTAAAATTTTGAATTACATGAATAAAAACTAAGAGACATTTATTCTTGAGTTGGTTTGGACACAAGAGTATTTCTGTTCGATTGCCAAAACATTTAGTTACGGTATTACTGAACATTGGCCTTTTAGAGTATATGGATGGAAAGTATTTTTTTATTTTTTAATTATTTTTTTATTTTTTTATGTTTTATATTTATGGTAATGAATATATTCTTTCTAAAGAAACGATCTTAAAATTTCACCTAAACGAAATTTTGTACACACAGGATTTGGTTTCGAGTGCCAAATATCTAGTTACGGTATTACCAAAAACTGGCTTTTCAGCGTATAGGTTGGGAAGATCAGTTACAATCAATTTATATCTCTACATATCTGTCGTGCCTCACTCTAAAACTTTCAAATAGTCGTGAAAAAGCAAAGGAAAAGAACTTTGATCAAATATTAACATTTTTAAATGAAAACATTACCAACTAACTGAATTTAATTCAAGTTTTATTTTAAAATGCAAAAAGTGATCGAAACATGAAAGATAATGCGTAATCATTCTTTTCATCGGCTATATAAAGAGAAAGTAGGATGTCGTAAACACACAAAATTCATTTTAGGCGTTGCTGCTTATGCTAGTTTCCTTTTTAATCGTTGTCGTTTTTGCTACAACACGGGACCAAAAACATTGGGCTGGCCTCGTAGTACTCGGTAACCTATATTAGCAGGTCATCCGAAACCTCTGTATGTATTTCTAATTCTTTGGGTGCAGGTGCATCTTCTCATCTGGCTACACCTAAAATCACTTTGGTGGTACCACGCAGAGAAAGCAAGAAAAACTAGAACTTTGCCAAGTGGAATAATTAGATCCCCTCCCCCATTGTGACATCAGAAAATGTTCAAAGTGTGTGTGTGTGTGTGTGTGTGAGAGAGAGAGAGAAACAGAAATTAATGAGAAAGGTATTTTCCAGTTAGTTTTAGAGGGAGGAGACTGGATGATCCTGTTATTGTTATTTTGATGGCTTAAGGCATCATAACCACACTGGCGCCCTCTGTGACGAGAAAACTGTTGACATCTAAAAATTTAGGGAAAGTTGGTATAGAGACCACCTATATATAGAGAAACTTACTCCTGAACCATTTTGGACAAGTGTTCTGTGAATCATGGAGTTCAAAGAGGTGAGTTAGGGCTGCCTTATTTTTTCATTATTATGTGAATTATTTTTAACCGAAATTAAAATCGGGCTGTAAATATTAAATTGGAAGCTAATATGAAATACGATAATACTTATATATATATATATATTAGTCTTGATTATTTTGCTGCAGATTTATAATTTTTAAAGAATTTTAAAGATTCATAAGTTTGTCTCTGATCTGCAATACTTAAACGAAGAGGACTTACTAAGAATATTAGATTATTACAGATTAAAATATTCTTTCAATTTGAATAATAACTCCAAGCAGTAAAGACACAAAATATAATTTTAGTTTAAAAGTCATATCAGGTATATCAATGAAAAACTTAAAGTAAACAAGATATCCATTACCACTAATGAAATGCTCACGATATCAGTAATGCTTATCAATATTTAATTTTGACCACGCCATTCTACGTTATTAAATTACGTCCTGTACACTGCTCAGATGGGTGACGGGTGCACTGCTAAGAAATGACGAGCGTAGGTGTTCACGAAATAGTAATAAACAAATGTCTTGAGAAATGGGCCTGATTTTTTTTTTTTTTTTTTAAAGCATCTTCTTTTACTCGCGTATTAAGCAGAATGATCTGTCACAGTGAAGTAGCCTGGCTTCTTAAGTCTAACTTACACTAGGAGAAGGGTTCAGGATCCTTTCTTCATGACTGTTTAGATGTATCCAATCAGTATTTCTGTTACGTGGAAAAAAAAAAAAAAAAAACTTGGTATCTTTTCGGTCTCTCTTTCACCTCCTTTTGAGACCTTTTGAGACCGATAACTCATCTATAGCTGGAAACCTAAATATTGAGAAAATATACGTACGGATATCGCCTACTCCCGTATACGGGAATAAAAAGGCGTTAGCTTATTTTTTTTTTTTTGATCTGCATATTTAATTATACATCTTCCATAGGTGTCCCCTAGTTCTCCCACCGCCAGTCCTGATCTCAAAAATATCATCTGAATTAATCCTATAGAAACCCTTTAGCAATTTGAATGTCTCAATCATATTTCCCCTTTTCCGCCTATCAATTTCATCCAGGTGGTGACATTGAAAAAATGAAGGAACCATTAGTTTATACGGGAATTGTGATGAATGAAGTGGAGGTTAATAGTCTATTAAACTTTGATGCGAATACATCTGTGGGATTGGATGGTATACCGGCACAGGTCTTACGTGAAGTGGTAAAGAATTATCAGTGCCCTTGACCATGTTGTTTAATCTGGGTCTCGGGTCTGGTTTAGTCCCGAAGGTGTGGAAAGAGGGGAAAATAGTTCCACTGCATAAAGGAGGATCCATGACTACTGTTGCAAATTACCGATCGATCAGCATATCAGGAGTCGTTGTCAAGGTCTTGGAGAAAGTAGTCAAGGGAAAAATACAGGAATGGATTGATGAAAATGAGATACTGTATGGGGGACAGCATGGCTTTGTGAAGGGTAGATCATGCCTCAGTAACTTGCTCAAACATTTAACTTTTATAACACAGTGACGGCTGAACTGAATAAGGGTAATGGATTTACAGTGATACTGCTGGACCTGGCAAAGGCATTTGACAGGATACCAAATGGAATTCTAATCCGTAAACTGCAACATATGGGAATGGATATAGGGTTGGTGAGATGGATAGGTGGGTAGTTGATGGAGAGATATTAGAGAGTAGTTTCTTCAGGAATACAGTCCAAAAGACAGCCTGTGACTAGTGGTGCCACAGGGTTCCCTTTTTGGACCACTGCTGTTTAATTTGTTCATTAACGATATAGGGAAGGATCTAAGAGGAACAGGTCATTGGTTCGCTGATGATGAAAAGTTAGGTAAGGCAATAGTGAATGCAGATGTCAAAATCTCGCAGGACGACTTGGATAGATTGGAGTTCTGGGTTAAGGAGAATGGATGTCAATTTAATGTGACAAAATGTAAGGTTATGCATTTTGGGGTGAAAAGATTAGCAGCAGTATACCACATTGGTGGAACTGTACTTCAGGAGATTGATGAGGCCAGGTACTTGGGAGTGTTGTTGGATAGGGAGATGAAGTTTAGGGGGAATATTGCAAAAGTGGCTAAATCAGCTCATCAACTCACTTGGTTGTTGAAAAACACTTTGACGAGCAGAGACAAGCAAGTTATGGTACCTCTGTACTGAGCCTTGATAAGACCTCATCTTGACTACTGTGCTCAGATTTGGTCACCTAGGTTTCTTCTTGATGAGGAGAGGATCCAGAGGCGAGTGACCAAGATGATAGCAGCACTATGGAATGAACCTTATGAGAACAGGTTGAAGATTTGTGGGTTGCAGAAATTAGTTGATAGGCAGAAAAGGGGAGATATGATTGAGACATTCAAATTGCTAAAGGGTTTCTATAGGATTAATTCAGAGGATATTTTTGAGATCAGGACTGGTGGTGGGAAAACTAGGGGACACCTATGGAAGCTGGGCAAGAGTGTAGTTAGCAAGGGTGTTAGAGCTGGGTTCTTTACTTTTAGAGTGGAAAAGACCTTTCTGCTTCAATATCAATGTTAACTCAACCTTATTTTAAAAAAAAACTGTTACATTCGAGTTCCAGAATGGGTTCGAACTCGGGTTTTTCCATACAAAAGTCTGAATGGGATTGGGGAAACTGAGCTACTGGAAGTAACATCTTGGTCTCTTATGGTGAAATAAAACGGGGGATTTTTTTTTCTTGTTTTTAAACCTGTTCAATATTTATTCCATTAAATTTAAATAAACCCTTGCAAGAATATTAAATTCCTCATGTTTTTGCCAGTCCATTTAGCAGGCTTAAGTTCCACAGCGCATATGGGAGATATTTTTTCCAGGAACTCAGGATGCTCTTGTGCTTAAATACCCCGTGTTGTTTACTGACCTGACAAATCAAATTACTTATTCTTTCTGTGGGTTTTCTAAACCAATGATGATCATTTTAAGAGCTGGTATGATTCAATAATTTCCCTTAAATAAAAGGGTGGCAACTTTTCTCCATTAGGTCCCCCCCCCCCACACACCAATGATATAGTTAAAATGTGGCTCTGAGTACTATACATATAAAAATGATGACTATCAATAGGAAAGAAAGTCGTCGCACATACAATGCTTTATTAAAAGCAGATGAATGCATTTTTTTCTCCTCTTCGAGTCGTACTACAATATATTTAATAGACAACAGTTTAATGTGGCAGTTCTCTCGTAATATGACAATTATTGGGGGCACATAAATTGCAAAGCAAACAACGTATAGTATAGTGAGTATGGAAATTAATATTAGGGTTCACTTTGGCAGTAGAAATTTACATTGGTATCTCTTAATAATTTTTCTTCGCGTTCTTTGATTTTAATGATTTTCTTTATTTTTACCCTATTTATTAGGAGAGATTTTTAAATGCAGTGGTCGATTCTTAATACACTGCGGGATTTATTCACTCCCTTCGTTAAAATAAGTATTAGATGTTTGTTTAAAAGATCTCACAAAGATACCTGGTTCTATTTGCGCTTCATAAATTTGTGAACGCATGTGATGGTGATATAGTAAATAGTAAAGCCATTTTGAACAAAAATTATTTTTTAACATCACTTCCGTTTACAAACGTAATGAAGTTATGTAGAACAAACATCAAAACGCGTTCACCGGAATAATAAACTTCGAAATTCATGAAACTGTTCAATTTCCTTGTATCGGCTACCAGTTCGTCAACCTTTTAATTAAAATACCAATTGCTTTCGTACTTTTGATATATTTTTAAAACTTATGTATATTTATTTATCTTCCCCCCTTGGTGCATTTTCACGCATGAAGAATAATATATTTGTCCTTAAGAGCTTACTGCGCTGACTTTGGAGATGTATCTTTTAATATCATTTTAGTGTTTTATATGCAATGGACCTGACAATATTTATTGTTATATAAAAAAAAAAATCGCGTACATTAGTAGTAAGTTATCGTACGTTACGTATTACTTGGCTAATTTACATTTATTACATATATATCATCTCATCTCATCCACTTGATAATGGGTTGAGTCCACTAAGAAGAAAGGTTCTCCACTTATCGCGATCTTTAGCCATCTCACTCATGACTCTATAGCTGGGAATGTTCTTTCAGCAACTTTATCCAAGTACTTCTTGGTCTGCCTCTAGGTCTTTTTCTTCCTTATATATCCATTCAGAGCTAAATATGGGAGTCTATGAGGGGCCATTCTCTGAATATGACCAAACCATCTCAGTTGATGCTTAATGATCGTGTCTATTATATTATCTGGGAAGTTTTAAATATGTTCTGACTTGATCATTAGTCTTGTGTTCCATCCAATGGGTGTTATTAATTTTTCTGAGGCATTTCATTTCAAATGCTTGAAGTTTCTTGATTGGTTGTTGAGTTAATCTCCAAGCTTCTGAAGCATAAGTAGCCATTGGGATAATAATTGTTTTATATAATTTTAATTTTAGACTCGCTGGGATTTTTTTATTTTTCCATATTTTGTTTAGTTTATTCATGTTGGCCCAACCTAGGTTTAGCCTGTGTTTTACTATTTCCATATTGTTGAGGTTACTAGATATAAGATTGCCAAGATAAACATATTTATTAACTTGTTCCAGCGGATGATTTTCGAGATTTATAGAAATATTTTCTTCTTCTCTACTTATCATTATTTTTGTTTTATGATTTATTTTCATACCATAAGTTTTACAAGAGTTTAAAATATTAGTTTTTTCTAGCTGTGGTTTAGAATATGCTAAAATAATGATATCATCTGCGTATTGTATGATTAATGTTGGTACCATTAATTTTTACACCTGGTTCATCAGCTATGGTTTTACAGACTTCTTCTAGGAAGATGATAAAGAGTTGAGGTGAGAGAGGGCATCCCTGCATTACACCTTTCTCGACTCTGAAATCCTCGGTTTTAATGTTGTTCATTTTAACAAAAGCTTTGGTGTCTCCATAATAATTTGTAATAAATGTTAGAATATCTGAATCCATTTTTATGTTTTTTAGGATAGTGATCAATTTGTTTCTATTAACTGAATCAGAGACTTGCTTAAAATCTATAAAACAACAGTATATGGGCAGGTTGTATTCCCAATATTTTTCTGCTATATTATTAATGGTGAAGATATGGCCTATGGTGGATCTATGTGGCCTGAATCCTGCTTGGTTTTCCTCTATGATTTTTTCTTTTAAGCACCTGTGTTCTCTTTTGTATAATTCGAATGAATAGTTTATAACTATGACTTAAGAGTGTTATGGGTCTATAATTTTCACATATTCTTTTTTGTGAACTGGTATAATAATTCCTGTTTTCCAGTCAGTTGGGATTACTCCAGTATAAAGAATTTGATTAAATAAATTCATTAAGAAATTAATAGCTTCCTTGCCACCATATTTCTATAAATATTTCATCTTTACCTGTAGCTTTTGGAAGTTTCATTTGGTTTATTGCATTTATAATTTCTGCTGGAGTTATGGGTGGTGCCTTTTCATATATCATCTTTTCTGTTATACTTTCCTCCTCTTGTTCTTTTTGAAATAATGTTTGATAATAGTCCTTCCAAATTATTTTAATATTTTGTAATGATCCAGTTTCTAGATTGTTTTTATCTTTCATTGTTAATGGTTTATCTTTATAGATCTTAGTTAATTTTTTGATAATTTTGTATACCGTTTTATTATCATTTCTTTTATTAGCTTCTTCGCACAGTTTTGCTTTTTCCTCCAACCAGTTAATTTTGGCAGATATGCACATTTTATCAATTTTGTTTTTAAGATTCTTATAACGTTGCTTATTTTCTTCTGTATTTTTTATATTTAATATATGCTTTGCTGTTCGTTTTTCTTCTAAAGTATTTAGAATTTCAGGGGTTATCCAGTCATGATTTGGTCTTGATGTTGTACCAAGTATGTTTCTTGCAGTACTTGTAACAATTTTTTTACCTTGATTCCATGTATTTTCTATATTGTCATAGGAAAATTTTCTAAACTCATTTCCTATTAGTATCTGATAGTTATCTTGCATAGATTTCTTTTTCAGTTTTGACAAGTCTACTTTGTTGATAGGAGCTCGTGATTTACGATACTTGAATTTAGTTTAATTTTTGCTGCAAGCAGTTCATGGTCAGTGTCGAAGTCTGGAGTTTTTAAAGTTCTAACATTCTGCACTGATGATTTCCAATTGCGTTCGATTAGAATGTAATCAATACAGTTCTTTATTGAACCATCTGGTGATTTTTATGTATATTTGTGGGAAGGTCTATGGAAAAAAGGGTATTACAGATAAATAGATTATTTGCTTTACAAAATTCTAATATTCTTTCTCCTCTTTCATTTCTGTTATCAACTCTGAACCTGCCCATCACATCCTCCATGCCTGGGGTAAACTTCCAAATTTTGGCATTAAAATCACCCATCACTATTAATATATTATCTTTCTTATTGGTCTTGTCTATTAGATCTTGCAACTTATCATAGAAGGTATCGATTTCTTCATCTTCATGTGACTGGTCAGGGGCGTAGATTTGAATTATTGTAAAGTGAACATTTTTTTCTTTACCTTTTAATCTGATTGTTTGAATACCAGATCTCTGTTTTACTAATTCCATAATTAGTGCCTTCTTGTTAGTGGTATTGGATTTTCATCCACCAAAACCAGAGAAGGTTGTATTCATTACAAAGTCATAAGTAGAATGGTTTCAGCAACTTTCCACCACTCTGTCACTTGTACCTTAGTTGCTTGCCATCTTGTTTCTTGACTACTGACATTGTCTGCATATTTTTCAGGTTGTAATCAACTCTTACAGGAACAGGTCTTTTGCTCCTGTGGAGCAAAACAGGAAGAGGAAGACAGGAAAGATGAAGTGAGTGGTCTGTCCTGAAGGAGATGGGGGGTTGAATAATTATAGATCATATAGGAGTTTCCTATTTAATTTTACTTTTAAGGGACTCTCTCCAGTTTTGGGGGACAGTTTCCCAAAAGTGGATTCTGGCAACTCAATGGACTAGATAGTATTGTCTTTTATAATTTGTTTTTGGTGTTTTTCCTTACTGTTAGTGTTTTTTCCTGTGTTATATAATTTTATTTTAAGTTATTTTCTTTTATATTTAGTTTTTATTTAATTATTGATTTAATAATTATTTTTTGGTTAAGGGATAATGATAACTAGCTTTTTTTCTCTGCATCCAGAGAGTTGCTCAGGTGTTGGTTATTTGGGAATTCTGAATAATTATTTTCATTCCCATACCTCTGCATTCACATTGGTTACTAGGTGTATGTCAGAGGCTTGGGGAGAACACTTCTCTGAAAGTGATAGAAATATTGGTGTACTTATTAGCCTGGTTAACATATGCTCTGGTAGCATTATTTAAGAGTATAGTACCATAGGCTTTAAGTAAATAATGAACCTAAAAGGTTGATTAAACCTGAGCATGGGGGCCAGGCTAACATAAAGATCTGTTTAGGATTAAATTATAATCAATTGTAAAAGTGAGAATTTTTGGGGATAAAAAAAAAAATAAAATAAAATAAAATAAATAAAAAAATAAAAAAAGAGGGTTGTTGTGGCCATTTTGTTTATTTTTCTTGGAATTGGTCATAGGAGTTTCAGAATGATGTTGCCTTCAGATAGGTAGCATAATGCAGGTGGGGAACTCCATCTTTTCCTGAAAAGATTTGGTCCCAGTTCTGCTAACTGTAGTCTCAGGTAGTTTTTGATTGAGGCTCTTGAACTTCTTTTAATATCCTCTATTGTTTTCTTTTGTTTTTCATATGTTACAATATTCCTGATTTTCCAAATGTGATATTTAATTTCAATTAGTAGGTAGAGTAATTTATTTTTCAAGCTTCCTTTCCCTGGTAGGTCTTGCAGGTATAGTATGCTTGTCCCTTTTTTAGTGTGGGGATGTTGAAGGTGCTGCTTACATTAGCCCATATTTGTGTTGCCACTGTGCATTCATAGAACAGGTGTTCTTAGGTTTCTTGTAGGGTGCAAAAGGCACAATTTGCACTTTAAAGTATTCTCCATTTCAGGAGTTTTGTATTTACTGGTA
Source organism: Typopeltis vanoorti (assembly GCF_054136105.1). Taxonomy (NCBI): domain Eukaryota; kingdom Metazoa; phylum Arthropoda; class Arachnida; order Uropygi; family Thelyphonidae; genus Typopeltis; species Typopeltis vanoorti. The sequence goes on along the minus strand of NC_143563.1, from coordinate 91,829,992 downwards.
AGATGTTATGTAACATCCTCCAGTTAAAATTGTGGGTAGGTGTACTTGAAGTAGCAGTGTTTCCATTTTTCCTTTTCTTGAGGGAGTGTGTCTGTTGGAATGTTACTAATTGCCAGTAATATGTCCTCTTTTTTTAGTTCTTGAAGATGTTGTTTGTTCTTCTTTGTGGTGATGATTCTTGCTTGTCTAGATATGGTTCTGTAGTATTCAGATGAAATTTTGCTTTTTCACCAATGTGGGTTTGGCCTGTGAACATTTTGTACTTAACTCCTAGCCAGTACTGGCACATTTCATGGGAAGGGTGTGCAGTTTGCATAATCTTAATTACCTGCATAATTTTCTCTACTGAAAGCATATCTGTTATTCTTGGGATGTTCAGACCCCCTTTTTCCTTCCTTTGGGCCAATTTGTCTTTACTAGCCTTTGCCTTTTTATTGTTCCAGAAAAAGCTGTAGATAATGTCTTCCAGTCTTTTAGTTTGTAGTTTGCTGAGTGGAAATGGAGTTGCATAGTATTTTATCAAGGGGATCATTAACTGTTTGATGATTTGTGCTTTTCCAGTGGCAGTTAGGAGTACAGATTGCCAGGTTTCTTTTATACAGCTGATTTTCTTTAATTTACCTTTTAATCTTTTAGTGATCATTCTTGGGCCATGTGGTTCTATGGCCATGACTGCATTTTGTAGCCTATTGTTCACTAAAATGGCGACTCCTTCTCTATGTATATTGTCCTCTCTGCCCGAGTAGAATAGTTTTCCTGAATTTAGGTTTATAACTCGTTCTCCTGTCCAATGGGTTTCAGCCAAGCCTACAATGTCCCATGTAATCCTAGCAAGTTCTTTTTCCATCAAATTTATTTTCCCAGGTTTGAACAGTGTCCTTATATTTAAGGTTAAGAGATGCCAAACTCTATTGGCTGACCACACACTAAACTTCTCGGCTGCTCCCTGTGATCTAGGATCAGTCGCGTCGGTTTCCTCAAACACAGTAATATTCTCTTGACACAATGGAGACTCCTGATTCACAGGGTTGAATGGCAGAATAATGCAGCTGGCTTGCCACTCCTCTGCTGCATCCTTTGGTCCACGACTCCTTATTCTTTATTCGCAGCAACCTTGGGGTTTTCCTCATCTGCCACCCGAGGGATGCGCCTGGTAGGAGTCAGGTCTCCCCCAGGTGTATATATATATATATATATATATATGTCCTATTAGTCTAAAGTTAATACTGTACATCAATGACGTATTTAATTTTTAATTGTTAATATTTTAATTAGTTTGAAAAGAAGAAAATCGGGCTTTCAATAAATAGAATCTCGGACTATTCCTGGCTCATTTCTTATATTCGTCTTGACTTGTCACAACCAAGTAACTTGGTTTCACAGAAACCTCATTTATTTATGATGGAAGATATTTAATCTTATCTGCAGTATTGAGTTGTGTGTATTCTCTGTCCAATTTATACCTTGTACAAAGAAAAATCCAAGGAGAAATTCCTTCAAACAACTTGGATTTTTTGGTTTCTGCCAACCTGTATGTTATGCACACCTTCCAGATTTTCCATAGTACTGTCATAAGCGAACGCACACTCATACAGTAGCGACAGTGTTTTTCCTACCTGAAACTTTATTTTTTTTTCTCCTTCCACAAAACAAATGCAAGCAAAACAGACAAATAAGAGCACCCGTCAAACGTGTTGCGCACATGATGCTTTCATTAAAATAGTAATACTCTAAACATGTGGACAGGGTGACCACCACTAGTACTTTTGTACTAGATCTAGTACTTTATAAATTTTTAGTGTTCTAGTACATTCACCAACAGATCTAGTATTTTCTTCCTTCCGAATAATAATAATTAAAATAACAATATGAGAGTTAGACATATGAGTAATATTTTTCTCTTCTCCCACCTCCCCATATGTCACATTCAGTGACACAAGCATGATTTCTTTTTTTTTTTCTCCCCTTCTCACTGTTCGCTAACCTTCTCTTCCCATACTCACGCAATCTGACTGGTATTAATTAGCCAATGAAAATATATTCTTTGCTATTCAAATACTTCTCGACATTAAGATAATTACAACAATGAAAACAACTGGGAAAATTAAATATTTTAATATGAATAACCACTTTTTATTGATGCACGGCATAATTTGGATCCCATTGAAAAGAGAAATCCAGCCGACAATGGTCAGTTTTTAGACATAAAAATGTATATAAAGAATTGCAACTTTGAAGACTGTAAAAGCATTGAAAAAATGTCAAGAATTCAGAGTTTTTTGGAATAAAGTTTTTGAAATGAGAAATGCTGTAGGAGAACAAATGTTTCCTAATTTAACAACATTAGGTAAAGCTGTACTGTGCCTCCCTCATTCATCAGCAGCAACTGAAAGAATATTTTCAGCAGGAAAATAAATAATAATAAAATTAAAAATCAACTACAAACTCCCTTGATGAATGGACTCCTTTTGACAAAAGAAAAATTACACATTTTAAAATTTCTAAAGAGTTAATTAATTTAACAAAATCTGCTTATAATAATGAATAAATACTTCCAGTGTTTTTCTTGTGAGAAAAACACTGGAAGTATTTATTCCCTGTATATATGTAAATAGCATATTAAATAACTGAAAATTTAATGTTACATTGTTTTCAACACTAAAATGAGACAAAAATTATATGGTAAATTAATATACATGTTAAGTGCTAGAGTTACAATTGGGACTATTATGATTGACAACTGCAGCTCTTAGACTCATAGATGACTACAGTGAGGTGAGTTCTGACTTTTTTTTTTTTTTCATATTTGTCGTACATGTGTTAATTTAGCGATTTTACATTGCGTTCATCTATGATAATAAGGTAATAATACCGTAAAATGCCCTAAATAGAGTGAATGAAATGAAAGCAAATAAAAATTTAGTCCTTTTTTTTTTTTGAGATCTAGTACCTTTTTCCTGCATAAGTTGGTACTAAATATTTTTGCTGAGTGGTCACCCTGCACGTGGACATGGTCAGCTATTGGCAGTTATTAGTCTTATGTTGAACGATATTACAAACAAAAGTTAATGAACAAAATAAATTTCGCTGGATTTCAACAGCTTTTTGAAATATTTCCTATATTTTGAATAATTCCCTCCCTCGAATGAGTCTTGGACTCCCTGGAGGTGTCAAATAATAATAATAATATTTTGTACATTAATGTAGTCACAGTGCTGTAGTGTGGTAAATCGGTGCCTGGGACGGATAGTAAAACTGGCACTCCTAATTAAATAAAATTGCTACAAAACTACAAATGACGCCCCTTAGGACAGGATGAAGGCATCGTATAGCCAAACAAGTATGGCAGACATACTTGTCTGGGAGAGTGCTTCATTGAAATATAACATAAGTAACATTGTAAGTTACTCGTTGTTTTAAGATGTGTACTTATTGAAAAGAAAAATATAAAGAAAATACATCAAAATAAATATCCGTTTTGTTGCACTGCCAAATTGCAAAACAAAGTTTGCTTCTGCAACTTTAAAATAAACAGGACCTTTAGCGTTATTTCCTGGTAATGCAACTCTTTTTCTCAAAAATAGCCTCCACTGATGAGAACCAATATTTCGAAACAGCCACTAGGCTAAGTTTAAAATAACAATAACAATAATAATAAAAAAAACTAACAGAAGGAAAGCACACGCTCCTGGATACGACTTATGTCTTTTATGCCAAGGGTAGTAGCGAGTGTTAAGCTCTCTGGTCTATTTTTGAAAGTTTCTGTATATCAGGCTATGAAATAAGTATGGAGTTATAATATCCCCTATTTCTATTAATTTGCCAATAATTATATTTTAATATATCATTCTTTATCCGATAATGGCATTATCTTATTTGAAATTGAATTAATGTACTAAGTTTCTTTTCTGAAATGTCAGTAAATTAGGAGGCAATTATAAACAAGAATATTTCAATATAAGGAATGATCACAATGAACTGGAAAACATTAAGTAAACATGCAAACAAAATCTTAAAATATTGCATTCAAAATAAAATACTGTACAAAATAAAACTATTCTCTGTATACTTGTTGTAAACTACTTACAAGTAATAGTTTTATTATTATCATCATCTGACCTCTATGGAATCAGGACTCATCATGGGAGGTACACACTATTGCATACAATGCTCATTCAACTGTGCCTTAAACTGATTCAATGTCTCTACATTCACAACACACTCAGGCAATCGATGCATTCCACTCGCTAACCACTCTCCATGCAAAGGACCTGCTCCTCATTCTACTCTCATCCTTATAGTTTCCAGCAGTGGTCTTTTGTTCTATTTCCTCTCCCATTCTATGAAAAATCTCTTCCATGTCAACCTGATAACAACCCCTGACTAACTTATATGTCTCAATCACATCCCCTTTCTCCTACTAACGAGGCTCTGCAAATGACATTCTCTCAGTCTGTCTTCATACTCCACATTTCGAAGATCGCTGATCACTTTTGTGAATCTTCTCTGGACCCTTTCCAACATATTGTCACCATGAAATCTGGCGACCAAATCTGTGCACAATAATCCATGATGCCTGATCAAGGCCCCATACAATGGCATCATAACCTTTCTATTTCTGCATAATTGCCGTTATCCCATGTGATGTCTCTTCGCAACTCGTACAATATGGTCCCTAAATTTCAGGTACTCATTCACCATCACTCCTAGATCTTCCCCACCACTTCACATCGTTGCTTACCAAATCTCAAACCTTACACTTTGCAACATTGAACTGACAGTTCCACTTACCTGCTCATTCATGCAATCTATTCAAGTCCTCTTGTAAGGTCATACCATCCACTTGACACTGTATTGCTCTATCCAGTTTTGCATCATCTGCAAATCACTAGTTAAACCCATCCCAATATCAGTCACATACAAATTGAACAATAATGGTCCCAAAACTGACTGCTGCAGTATACCACTGACCTTCCTCTTTTAGTATACTGCACCCCCATATACAACTTTCTGATACCTATCTGACAGCCAATCACTGATCCAACTCAGAAGTCTGTTATCCAATCCAATCCAATCTGTTTCAATTTATTTACCAGCTTGTCATGTGGCAGTCTATCAAAAGCTTTTGCAAAATCCAAGTACATCACTGTATATGCATCTTCCTTACCCAAGGTATTTCCTCACCTTGTTATAGTACATAAGTTAGCAAAACATGATCTCCCTTTAACAAATCCATGCTGAACTAACCACAGAGAATACTGCTGTTATCAACCCATTTCTATATCCTACTTCTCACCAATCTCTCCAGTAACTTCACAACTACAGATGGGCCTACAATTTGAATCTACAGCCTTATCCAGTACCATTGACAGGATGTAGCATAGAGGCAGCTTGCCTCACAGCACGATTTAATAAGGGCACTCGTTCAGCCATATTGAGGTAAGCGGTGGCGCTACTCTGACAATTCCTGTTAGTGTAGCAAGTGTGGAAAGAAGTTTTTTCAAGTTAAACTGATTATAAATGATTTGAGAACAGCAATGATTCAAGAAAGATTGGTTCGTCTAGCAACTATATCAATAGAGGCGGACATAGCTTATAATTTAAATTTAGAAGAGCTTTATAAACTTTTATTGTGCAATATCTCCATAGAGCAAACATTTAATTAATGTTATTATGTAATTGTTTTGCATTAATGTTTCTCTTATAATAAAAACAAAATAGCAATTGGAGATTTTCTTATATTTTTGTCTTATAATCCATCAGAAGCGATATTTAATTGTTTGCCTCAGGACACGATCTAAACTGGTAATGGTCCTAGCCTTATCGCCACCTTTATGCAGTGGAACAGTTTTACCTTCTTTCCACTCCCTGGGAAGATGTGTTGTTGTAAGACTCTCATTAAACAGGCATGGCAGTTCCCTGGAACATTCCCTGAAGATGTATGGTGATATATCATCAAATCATATTGCCTTATTGACATCAAGGTTATTTATTTCCTCAAATACCTCCTGCTCACTCACAATTAAGGAATCCTTATTGATATCAAGGTTATTTATTTCCTCAAATACCTCCTGCTCACTCACAATTAAGGAATCCTCTCCTATGTCCTCTACACTACAATCAAGTTTCTCATGATTTCATCCTGCTCACGATGAAACACCTTTATAAAATTGATCACTGAATAAATACCTCAAGAATGTCTTCTGCAGCAGTTACCATTCTACCATTTTCGTTCATTATCATCATCTTACCATGATCATTCTTTCTTATACTTGCCACATATCTAAAAAATTGTCTAGTTTTTCTTTGCCTGATTTGCCAATTTCTTCTCATAATGCACTTTTGTTTTCCTTACTTACTCACTCTTCTTTATACTCTTCATGTAACTGATTCATTCTGTTATGTCTCAATGAATTATTTTTGAAAAGTCTATTCATTAATGTCACTTGATTTTCGTGCCACTCATGTAGTTACAACAGTTGGCCTTGTGAGTTCTATAATTGTGCTATATTTAAAGAAGGCAATTTCAATTAATAAATCACATAAAAATCACAGCAAAAATCATGCAGACACACTTCAATAGTAAAAATAAATAGTACAAAACTAAAATTCATGAAATAATGCCAGTTATTACTCAAAATAGCACTTATCTTTTCTAACATTACATTACACACCTTCAACTTTTATACTTCTATATTTCATACATTAATTGTTGCTTCGCATCATGTTCAGCGCTATCTAAACTTCATCTCAAACTACTCAATTCTATAATTTTAAGTGAAAAATTTTCAGATATATCTTTCACCTGTGTCTTTAAAATTTCTTTTTAATTACTAATTAAAATTAATTACTTTTAATTACTAAGTAATTAATTACTAATTTAATTATTTGCTAAAAGCAGATCAAGGAAACAATATTGAGAAAGGGTACCAAGCATGATATATATATATATATATATATATATATATATATATATATATATAATGTAAATCAGTGAAAATTCCTACATATGTAGCTTGATAGTGATGGAAGACCACAATAAATGTACTTGTGATATCGGTATGTGGGAGGAAATGCTGGTTTTGCGAAAAACAGAAACTTAAGTTTCTTAAGTTCAAATAAGTTAAAGATGCCAAGAAATTATATTCTTGGTCTCATCCTTTATCCAAGTGTAAGCAAACAAAGTCTGCATGTGAAGTTACTTCATGACTGGGCTGCTTGTATATAGAGGCTAATAACTTCACATCAATTGCCTTAGTATCCCATAATGCAATGCACACATCCTTACTGACAAGTATAATGCTATGCATTATGGGAAGGGCCACTACCCAGACTAGTTTCGAGCTTTATTGAGGTCTCATCAGCGATACCAAGGTTGAAGTAATGCAGATATTATATATTTCCCATATACAAGTAGTCAAAAGGTGTCACACCTCATTACTAAAATACTCTGGATTAGAGCTAGTTGTTGAAAGTTTTTTTCACTTGGTTATACTATAAGTTAAAGATGCCAAGAATTATATTCTTAGTTTCATCCTTTATAAGTGCAAAGAAATGCCTTTTATTTTCATTGATTAAAACAATAAGTTTTAATTGGGGTGCTTCAGGGTTAATGTTGTATAACTGAGAAGAGATCTCCACATAGCCTTTAGAGGAATGTGGAGAACTGACTAGAGCTTTTGACCTAATTTCCAATCCTTGCCTTCTCATGGTGCACCCTGTTAGGTATCTACCTGAATACTGAACAAACGAGGATGGGCTGGCAATTTGGGATTTAGCCGACCAAATTGTATTCTTATTGGCTTAATCCATAATTTAAAATGATGGCACAACATGATGGGAGAGGAAAGATTAGCAAAACAAGTGTTCTCTGCCAGGTTGACAGGAACAAGACCTAGAGGAAGAGCAAGATATAGTTGGATTGATACAGTAAAAATTGCCTTAGAAGACAGAAATATAAGATCTGATAATGTTGGAGTCTTGAAGATGATAGACTGATTTGGAGGAAATTTGTTGATAAGAAGAAGAACTTACATCATTAAGGTAATAATGTAAGTTCTTCAAGTAGTACTATCATAATATCCTGTACACCTTTTGAGGGTACATGTCAGGAATTTGGTGATAAGTTTTAATTTATGTCTATTTAATTTTATTTAATTAAATGAATTTAATTTTAGTCTACTCACTTTACTTAAGATTAAATTTAGTCTAGAAAACAAAAAATAAAAATTCCTTCTATGCTGATTACTGCCTGTTGTATCTGTCAATATGAATTTGAACTTCGTCTTACAAAGCAACAATGTATGAATGTATGGTTACATGAAAGTAAGATAACTGGAAAATTACTTATCACACATTTGGTACCAAATAAACTTGACCACTCAATATATAACCTGAGTAGCAAATTCATAAACGAAGGGAATGTATGGAATTCTCTGTTTTATCTAAAACAGTGTCACATGTTCATCCCATTACACCATAACATATGTAAACAAGTAGGGATACCAAAAATCTGTGTATGCACGCACATGCACGTTTAATGACCAACAGAGATGTACCAAGGATGGTCTAACAACTAAAAAAAATCCAGTAAATTGAGTCTTGTGGCTTGAAGTCAGCTTCATGGTAAGGGCTAATCAAAGGTTGAAATAATGCTGAAATCTAATAATGGCCACAATCAGTCACATGACAATGTATCAGATGCTGTCGAATCAGTGGCGGCTCGTGGCTTGAAATCATGGGAGTGCTGCAACTTTCGAAATATACATACACACTGTAAGCACAGCATATACGTGTTTGGATAAAATATCAAAATTATGGTAAAAATGTTAAAAAAAAATTAAACATGAAAAAATATTGTTTATTATCGATAAAATTATAGTTTAGTATAATTCAAAATTACTTAAAAATAAAATCCATTCTTTAATTGTAATTAAAGGAATGGATTTACAATCTTTGGACATTACAATTAAATCCTTTAATTGTAATGTCCAAATTTTAAATAGAGTAAACATAAGCACTATGAACACTCTGCTACTGGCGCAAACTGCATATAAACAACAGTGGAACTGCACGACGGACAGTGGCGCATTACGCTAATAGCTCGCATCTCACTATGACATGCATATGCTTGTGCACAGGACCGGCACATAGTATTTTTCTTATGTGTGTGATTAATGTTCAGTGTCTTTCCAAAAAAGTTTTTTTTGAATAAAGTGTGAATAAAACGAACAGGAAATGAAAAACAAATGAAAACCGCTTTACAGTATAATGTTACCTACGGATTAGTCCTGCATATACAAATTTTTTTCAAGTTATATAAATTTTCAAAATAATATAAAATAGTAATATAAAGTTAAGAGATTTATTCAAATATTCTTTACATTAATTTTGCATTAATAAATAAATTAATTTTGAAGATTCAACGAAAATAGATGAGAATTTTACAAGAATGTTTCGCATTGGACTCAAGAGTTCGCTGATTATTTTGTGGCACTGATGCCACCCTAACAGCCCGCTAATATAACAGGCTCGAATGTCGAGAAGAATGAGTTATCAGTAGTAAGCCGACTTTTAGGACCGGACCACATGCATCCAATCAGATTAAAATTAGGATAATACGGCCCTTACACTGAACTCAACAATTAATCATAAGTTGATTTATGATACATCAAAAAATAAAGAACTATTTTAGGTATATTTTCGTAAATTTTAATAAAAAATTACATTGATATAATCGGGTCCAGGATACAATTTCAGAATTTATTTGTTCGTTTCTGAGAAGATCTGAAGACGACGTACATTCATAATTATATGTACCATTCGTTGTTCGTTTAAACTCTTATCTCATATTTTTTGACATCTTTTAGGTGCCTTTTCTTCTGCGGTGCCTGTGTACGGAGGCTGTTCAATAAGTTATAAGACTATATTTATACAGAAAACAGATTACCTTTAATCGTAATCATTTACATGGTCTTTTTCGAAGTAACTACTGTGAGACATGATGCATTTGTCCCAACGTTGCGTCTACTTCTTAAACACTTGTGAAAGTCCGTTTTTTGAGAGTTCTTTCAAAACCGCCTCTGCAGCTTTTACACATGCTTTGTTACTTTCGAAATGGCGGCCTCTTAGTGGTTTCTTGAGCTGAGGAAACAGCCAGAAATCACACGGTGTGAGATCAGGACTGTATGGAGAGTGTGGTAGGATATTATTATTATTATTATTATTATTATTTTGACACCTCCAGGGAGTCCAAAGACTCATCGAGGGAGAGTGTGCCGACAGCATCGAACGATTGGTCCCCTTCCAACTACTAACCGCGCTCAAACATACTTAACTGAGCCATTAGTAGCAAAGGCTCTACCAATCGACCAACCTTCGCCGGCGAACAACAACATATCTATGTTGTTCTTCTGCAAAACGTCCACTACACAACCAGCAATATGTGGCCTTGCATTATCGTGGTGCAATAAGAAGCCATTCTTCAGCAATGGATGATTCCTTATGACGTGCTGTACCATTGTCCGTAAAACATCAGCATAGTATGAGCCGTATACAGTATTCCCGGGTTCTACAGCGTGTTGGTAAACAATGCCTTTGTAGTCAAAAAAACATTATGGTTATAACTTTACCAGCCGATTTTACAGTTTTTGCCTAGATAAGTTTCATTTTGAAAGTATTTAGCAATAATTGACTCATTTTTTCTGCATTATTATTTTTATGAGTGTGTTTAACTGTAAGGGTTGTTTAAATTTACTTAATTGTGTGGTTTATAAAGCTTTTACTTTTGTTTTATTGTATGCTGTATTGCACATCATGGCACTAATGCATGAAACAATGGTGAGCAATTTCAACATGCATGAATTTGTTCGTTGCACACATACAAAATTTATGTACTTCATAGAATGAAGGATTTATGGGAGGAGAATGAAATTGGTGATTGGGTTTGTTGTAAATGTTTTTGAAAGTGAATGTCAGAAGTCTGAGGAGAGCAAGAAGAATAACAGCAGTTGGGAAATGCGTGAAAATGAGATTGTGAATGGCAAGGCTGATGTTGCATGCAATAGGAATGACAAAATGAAGAGAATGATCAGATGGTAATGAAAAAGATGGCATGCTTATGTGGCATTCTCTACAGTACAAAATATGAGACTGAGTGGTTCGAGAGACACTTGGCAAATAGTATGACACAGAAACAAAAGAGGGGAGGATGCAAGGAGAGAGAGACAGAGAGAGCAGAGTATGAAAGATTGAAAGTGTGAGAATAAGGATCGAATTTTGAGGAGAGTGTGATGAAATCATGTTTAACTGGAGCCAAGATTAAGGATGTTATTGATGCTGTAAGGGTGTAGAGAGTGAAGGTGAAAGATATTGTGTCTTGAAAAGGCTAAGAAATGTTTATTATAAAATATTCAGGTCACAACTTTAACACAACTTAGGCAGAGAATATGGAACGTTGGCAACAGAATAAGTGTAAGCAGTTTGTAAATGCAAATCAATTTAAAATTTAGGAATAGCATAAAATTGTATAAAGAGCTGTTAAAAATAATCTGTATTCAGTTAGGGCCAGATGTAGAGACCAATGTAAGCTGGCAAATCCACTTAAGAACCCCGTCTCTTGTACTAAAATAGCTAAGCCTGTGAGTCAGGGTTCAAGGGTCACCTTTGCCGTCCTGTATTATGCATAAGAAGGGAGGGAAAGAAGTACTGGAAAGAAAAACCAAAGCGCCTTCCAGGAAGAGAAATCAGGTATACATGCAACTAAATAGAGGGAGCTAAGGAGATTGATGTAAACACACGTGAGAAATACCGAGAGGAGAAAATTAAACAAAAAAGGCCATGCAAGCACCATTCCAGACTTTTTTTCTTGGATTCCTGGTTCCAGATCTTGCAGACAGTGGTTGAGTTTGCCGACGGAGAGGTTCCTGGCTAGTTGTGGAAGGCATTTGGTTCATCTGTTGCAGCGTTAGGAATGGGCCAAGCTATATCCTTGGACTAGGATAGCTGTGCGTTGTCGTGCGACGGAGGAACCAAATGAATGCCGTCCGGTCAAGGCGACGTTACCGTGCCACCTCCAATCTTTCCCGCTGAGATTCCACTTGTTCAGTTCGACTGGAGATATCCTTATAGGAAACTAAAACAGAAGGCCTTGATGACCAGACAAGGCAGGAAGAAGGTCAAGGAAATTAAGATCAGAGATGGTAAAGTAGACCTTTGAATTCCTATTTCCAGCTATAGAAGAGTGTGATCCCCTAAGAGAGTATTTTGTAATGGACTAAAATTAAGGAACTGTAAGAATAGCCTATGACCTAGTACGGGCCAAGATTGTGATAAGATTTGTTTGCCCTACGAGGCCGAGAATATCTCTGAACGAGCTAAACTTAATGTATGGACTGTGTTATTGTGTTAATTTATGACCACGTGTATTAGAATGGTATGATATTAGCCTATGAATTTATGCTGAAGATGCTTGTAATAGTGGTTAATGCAAGTTTGTATGTGTGTCTAGTGCATTAAAATTTGAGCCTTTGATTTACCTTGAGAGCATTCCTAATAATATGTCTATAATGTACATTTGCATAATTCCTCAAGCTTATTAAAATGTTTCATTCAAGTACCTGCCTGATCTGCTTTTGTTTTATGAATTCAAAACAACTGCTCATAAAATGCTAACGAACTAAGCGGGTTAAACCCTTGTATATAAACTCCTAAAGCGAGCCACGACTATGAGGAAGAAATAAGAAAACGGAAGACAAGATTAAATTCGATCTAATTTTCATGTATCACTCTGAGAGGGTCGCCCTGGGTAAGAATCCCATCTATCCAAGGTATTAGCTGGCGCAGTGAAACAAATAAATTTTGTTAATACTTATTGGGTGAACTCTATTAGATTGCTGTGTGATTAGATAAAATATAAGATATAAAGAGGCCAATGAGACTGCAAAGAACTAATGGAAAGAATACTTGGTAGGAAATAAACGTTTTATTTGCATGTGTGAGAGAATTAAGATAGCTGTGAAAATATTATAAGTAAATATTTTATTAAGTGTATATAGTAAAAAAAAGGGGAGAAAGAACATTATATCAAGTGACTTAGACGAATAGAGATAAGTAAGAATAAAGTAATATATTAGACGAAATTAAAGATAAAGACTAGCAGTGTAAGATATAGAAAAGAAATAAAAGGAAAAGTAAGGACGTAACAATGTATTTATTATGCCTGGTTTAAATTATCTAGCATGCGACAAGTGTAGTATGTGAGAAGATATGAAAGAGTTGCTAGTACAAGTGAAAAAGAAGAGTGAGAAAGTAAAAGTTGCAAGTCTGATAGAGGCAGGCTGATATGGAAAGCTGTGATAGCAAATAAGTCAGCATGCAGACTGTTCAAGAGAAATGGTGGTGTGAGTTTGATGAAAGATAGCATTTGAATGGATTTAGAGACAGGAGTCTTGAGAGAGTACTGTACAGTGAGAGTTTTGAAGTGCAGGCAGGGAAACTAGAGGGGGTGGGGCAGGTGAGTATGGATCCAGGAAACCTAGAGTTTAGAGTAACAGTAAATGAAGGTGATGCAAGATCCTGCAGGATGACAAACAGACTGGCAATGTGGGCAAAGGTAAATGGCTGCAGTTTAATGCAGCCAAATATAAGGTGATGCACTTTGGGAAGAAAAGATTAGTTGCTATGTACTATAGTGATGGAAATGAACTGCAGGAAGCTGATGAGGCCAAGGACTTGGGGTGATCATGAATGAGGAGTTGTAGTTTAGAGGACATATTGCAAAGGTAGCCAAAACAGCACATCAGATTATGTGGCTGTTGAAAAGCACACAAACAAGGATAGGGAGGTGACTGTCCTTTATAAAACTTTAATATGACCACAACTGGACTAATGCATGCAGATCTGGTCACTTGGATTGCATGAGAATGAAGAAATAGTGCAGAGGATCTAGAGGTGAATGACAAAGAGTAGCAGGTGTATGGACTGCTCCCTATGAGAACAGACTGAAGAAGATCTGTGGGATTCAAAAACTAGCTGAGGCAAAAAGGAGACATCATAGAAGCATATAAGTTAAAGAGCTTTTATAGGATGGACATGGAAGAGGAGGAGGTTAGGACCAGATTTTTTGCTTGAAGGGTGGTGAATGGGTTGCCAGAGGTAGTTGTGTTTTGTCAGTGAATAAGTTTAAGGAGAGGTATGATAGGTACTGTGTGAATAACAGGTCTCCTGTGATGTCTTCTGACTCCATGGAAATAGAGATAACTGTATAATAATAATATAAACATATTGGATTCCCTTTTACAGCTACATGGCAGATTTCCTGATGATCTTTTCTAAGATCTAATCCTCCTAAATTTTCTTATTCAAAGGTCCTCATTACTAGTAATTTGGTGTATACTCTGCAAACATTGGTTAAAAGTGCTTGGAACGTTGAAGACTACATATAATGTCCCATATAAAAGAAAACAGATTTAATACATACATACATAAACATTAGTTAATGAATGTTTGTAACTTTCATTGTATCTCCTTTGAAAACTATCATGTTTCACACATATAAAAGGACTAATTTAATCATTATTATTATTAATGCCAGACCTCCATGGAGTCAAAAGACTCATCACAGACTTACACATAGCTCATCAAACCATGCTTTAAACTCATTCAACGTATCTGCATTCACCACAATGTCAGGCAAAGTATTCCACTGACTGACCACTCTCCATGCAAAGAACCTACTCCTTATGCCCTTGCTCACACCCTCCTTATACAGCTTCCAGGTATGTCCTCATGTTCTACCCCTTTCTACCATTCTACAAAAAATTTCTTTCCTGGTAACAATCATTTACCAGCTTAATTGTCTCACTCATATCCTTTCTCTTCCTACTCACAAGGCTTTGCAAACTGCATTCCCTCACTCTGTTATCATATCCCAGATCCCAAAGTTCAGTTACCACCTTACTCAGTCTTCTCTGGACCCTTTCCAACATATCCTCCACCAGGGCACCAAATCTGTGCACAATAATCCATATGAAATCTGATCAAAACCATATACAATGGAACCAGAACTTTGTATTTTATAACTTACGGTCCTCTGCATCATTGCCATAATCTGATGTGATGTCTTCACACCTTGTGCAATATGACCTCTGAACTTCAGATCATTGTCCACTACCATTCCTAGGTCTCTTATCTCAACTTTTTCTAAGATTCCCCTGTGAAGTGTATACTTTGCATCCTGTTGTTCCCTACCAAATTTCAGACCTTTACACTTAGCAACATTAAATTAACAGTTCCATACTGTTGTCCACTCATAATACATGCATTAAATCTTTATTTTTGTATCTGTGAATATATTTCATGCACAAATACCTTCTGAATCCTTATGACAACAGCTTTATCTGCTCCTCCATCTGCAGATAAAATACTACCTATATATTTTAAATATATGCAAATTTGAAATAGTTTTGATATTTTCATTTGGACTTGGTATACTGTTTTTGCACATTAATTCTCATTCCTGTCATTTTATTACCATCTCAGAGGCATAGCTAGGGAGGGGCGGAGGGGGCAGCACGTTGAACCTTTTTGAACTTTTGCAGTTAATTCTAAAATACAGTCTTGAGAACTCTTTCCCAAATATTGTAATACTACTGCGAATTTTCCTTACAATTACTGTAAGTATTGCTAGTTGTGAGAGGAGTTTTTCTAAATAAAACTGATTAAGAATTACCTACATTACTATGAAATAAACTTCGGCAACGTAATCAACGATTTTGCTAACAGAAAAGCAAGAAAAATAACATTTTAGAATGTTGAAATTAAAGTTTTACTTCAAAAATAAACATGGTATTTTAATTTATTTCCCTATATGTCGTTTTAACTTTTTGTAGTATTTTTGGTGTGTACTGAGAGGGGCGGCAAACTCAGGGACCACCCCAGGCAGCAAAAGCTCTAGCTACACCACCGTACTATCTCAAATAACTTCAATAAATAAAAGCTTTACTGAGAAACATTTAATACACATCCCATATCGTTTCTTAGCCGAATAAGAAACTCAAAGAGTTTCATGCCGAATATTCGGCATGAAACGATATGGGATGTAATATCCCTTAACTTAAACAAGTCATATGTCGCCGAATTGAAGCCTTTGGCTCTTCATATATCAATTTAATACGCATTTTTGTATTCTATTCTCCATCAAGTGAAGAAGAGAATGCAAAACTGAAGAAAAAATTAAGTACTTCAATGTTATTTTTCCCTTTGCACAAAACACGTGGGAAAGTGTTTCCTAATATTTTATTTGGAAGGGGGGGGGGGTTCTTCTCTAACAATCAAACCTTCTTGAAATTCTTTACTAATGTGATTTGCTTTGCAAGTTCCCTGAACTTGCAGTGCACTTATAAAATGACTTTCATTTTGAAAGAAATAACATAAAATGTGACCATATGGCAAAATGCTAAGATTTTATGTTATAGCTCTGATCTTATTGATAAGTATCTTCTATTCCCCCCCCCCCTTTAATCAAGTGCACAAATTGGTGTGTTGAGTTGAAAATAAAGACTATAAAAGGGTTTGCTTTAGTTTACAAATGAAAGTAAACTACATACCATTCTTAAACCAAATATTCTTTAGCATATACATTTTGTCATTTTGCTGGCCTGGTTGGCTGAGTGGTTAGCATATCTGCTCTCCAGCCAAAAGGCTGTGGGTTCGAATCTCGCCATGGGCAGTAGATGGCATTGATGTATATGATGCAGTTTGCTGTAGTTGGTGGATTGAGTGGTGAAGACAGAGTTCTAGAGTAGGTGCCCACCCTCGATGAGTCTTTGGATTCCTTGGAGGTGTAACATAATAATAATCATCATCATCAAATTCCTGCCATTTACCTTCAAGGGGTGTACAGGATATGATAGTACTACATGAAAAAAATTACATCATTATTAATTTCCTATCTACAATTTTCCACCAAATCAGTCTGTTACTTGTCAACACTCCAACATTATTAGATCTTATATTTCTATCGTCTAAAGCACTTTGTACCGTATCAATCCACCTATACCTTGGTCTTCCTCTGGGTCGTTTTGCTGCCAACCTGGAAGAGAACACTTGTTTTGCTAATCTTTCCTCGCCCATTCTGTTTAAGTGACCATACCACCTGAGATTAGCTCTGCTAACACATTCCTGGATGCTGACAATGTCAAGTTCTTTCCTAATATCCTCGTTTTTAATATGATATTGCCATTGATGCCATCTATTCATGCCTATAATCTTTCTCAGGACTCTCATATCTGCGGTCTCTAGTCTTTGGTCAAGTGTTTTACTTCTGACCCAGCTCTCAGATCCATAAGTTAAAACTGGTTTGAACACTGTCTTGTATACAGCTAATTTAGTGTTCTGACTAATTTCTCTCTTATTCCATATGAATTTATTCAATCGACTTCCTACCATACCAGCTTTGCTGATTCTGTTGTCTATTTCTATATTTAATTTACCATCTTCAGTAAAAATCGTGCCTAAATAGCTGAAATGTTTTACTTGTTCCACAGGTTCTCCATTCACAACACAGTTGTCATTTTCAATGATTCTGCCTATTTTCATTGTCTTTGTCTTTTTATTGCTGACCTTCATACCATATCTATTACATCACTATTCAATTTAGTCAGAGAATCTTGCAGACTTGTAGCAGATTTATTTAGAAGTATAACATCGTCTGCATAAAGCAAAGAGCTGACATTAACATCTCCAATTTTGATATGTTTAATACCACTTTCCTTCATAATGTGATCCATATAGATAATGAATAACAGAGGGGATAATGTACATCCTTGTCTGACACCAGATTTAATATTAAACCATCTTCCTGTACTTCCTTCAATTCTAGCTGCTGAATTACAACTCAAATAAAGACTAAGTATTGCTTGATATAATGCCCCATTGACACCATATAACTGTAGCGTATTGAATAGCTTCTCTCTTGGCACCTTGTCATATGCCTTTTCCAAATCGACAAAACTTAAATACAGATCTTTGTTATATTCCCATGATTTCAACTATTTGTCGTAAAGTGAAGATCTGATCCTGACAGCCTCTATTTGGCCTGAATCCAGCTTGTTCTTCACCAAGCTTTTCTTCCACAATTCTTCTCAACCGTTTCTCAAGTATACTTGCATAGATCTTGCCAGGAACACTCAGTAGGGAAATACTTCTGTAATTCTCACATTCAGTTTTATTTCCCTTTTTATATATGGGTACTATGAGAGCTCTACTCCAATCATCGGGAATTCGTCCCTCTGTCCAGGCTTTCTGAACTATGCAGTGCAGCCACTGGAAGACTCTTATACCACCATACTTCAGCATTTCTGGTCGAATATCATCTACTCCTGCTGCCTTTCCACATTTCAAGCCTTTGATGGCTTTTTCTACTTCAAGTATGGATATGCATTCCTGACTGCATGCCTAGTCAGTGTTTTTTACCACTGTGCTGTCATCACTGCTTGTTTCATTTAGCAGTTTTTCAAAGTAATTACTCCATACTTGAAGGATATCTTTTTCTCCCGTTTTCATGTCACCTTTATCATCTCTAATTCCTTTTACAGCACTCTTTCCTCTATTCTTAAGCTTCTTCAATAACCTCCAGAATATTTTGCCACCTTCTTGATATTTATTTTCTATATTCTTGCCAAAGTCCTCCCATGACTTTTGTTTAGCTAGTTTTACACACTGTTTAGCATTCTTGCATTTGTCTCTATATTCTCTAAGAGCACAAGCTGACTTATTTGACAGGAACTTTTGATATGCTTTCTTCTTTTCCTTCACTGCCTGTTTAACTTCCTGTGTCCACCAGGGAGTTCTGATTTTTGTATCCTTACAGACAACCTCACCACATGCCTCTCTGGCAGAATCAATCAATGTTTTCTTCAGAGTTTGCCACTGAATCTCCAAGGTTTGATTCCTGTTCTCAAACTCTTTCATTTTTTCTTCAATAATCTTTGTGTATTTTAGTCTACAGTTCACATCTGAGAGCTGCTCAACTTTTATTCGCTTTAAAACTTTCTTACATGTTATTCTTTTCAATATTAAATTCAATTTTATCCTGCTCAAGACTAAATAGTGATCACTTCCAATTTCAAATCCTCTGTACACTCTGTTGTCCTGCACCAGGGAGAAAACATCACTATCAACAATAACATAGTCAATGAGACTTTTCTTATTCCTAGCCTCTTCTCTCCATGTGAATTTGTGCACATTTTTATGTTGGAACATGGTGTTAGTAATAACCAGTCCATGTCCTGAGCAGAAATCCAACAGATATTTGCCATTATTATTAGCTTTGCTCTTTTCTCCAAATTTTCCAAAATATTTTTGTATGTCTCACCATCATTTCCTACTCTGCTATTTAGATCCCCAACAAGGACCAACTTTTCATTTTTCATTGTGTCTGTTGCTTTCTTTAAAGACTCAAAAAAATTCATCCACTTCTACTTTAGTAGAACCTTCTGTGGGACCATAGGCACAAATAAGTCTCATTGTCCAGTTCCCCATTCTCATATTTGCCCACATTACTCTACTTGAGACTGACTGCCATTCAAGAAGATTAGCCTCGTATTTTGTGTTGAATACTATGGCTACTCCTTCTTTTCCTTGATTGTCATTGCCTGAATATAACATTTTGTATTTATTGCTCAGAAAGATCTCACCAGTTTTGGTCTTTTTTGTTTCAGTCACCCCTATTATGTCGATCTTGTACTTATCTAATTCCTCAGCTAGCTCCATTTCTTTGCCATTCACGCTTCTTACGTTGATAGTACCGATCTTTAACTCTGGTGATGTTGAGTTGGGGTTTGTTTTCAGATTTGTTCCAGTAGCTGACTTTTCGCTGTCCGCCCTGGTTCCCTGGCGAAAACAGCGGGGGCCTTGTTTAACCGGGCGACGCCCCAGCCGGCATGAAATTCTGTCATGTTGTACCATCATTTTTTATTTTGGTTTAACCAATAAGAATACAATTTGGTCGGCTAAATCCCAAATTGCCAGCCCATCCTCGTTCGTTCAGTATCCAAGTAGATACCCAACAGGGTGCACCACGAGAAGGTGAGGATTGGACATTAGGTCAGAAGCCCTGGTCGGTTCTCCGCATTCCGTTAAAGGCTATGTGGAGGTCTCCTCTCAGTTATACAGCTTTGACCCTTAAGCACCCCGTAACATAATAATAATAATGATAATAAAATGAATTGTGAACAATATATTTTTAAAATGTTTGTTTTTTGTATTGCAGATTCTATTCTTTGTGCTATTTGTAAATTCTGTACAAGCAGGAGGGAACCTGAAAGCTACAGCAGATATGAAGACTGAAGAAGGCAGAGTCCATCCACTGTATGCTTATGGAAATGGAGCACGAGCTGAATTCATCCAGCCTGCTGTTGTGCATCACAGCTATACAAGACCAACTCTTGTACACACATCTGCAAATGGTGCTCATTCTCCAGTAGCTGCAACTGCACATCACACTTATGGACATCCTGCAGTTTCATCCTATAGAGATATTTTACATCCAAGCCATGAATCAAAAATTGTGGGATCTAAAGAATATAATCCTAAGCCAGACACACACCATGAACTTTATGCAAAAAGACCTACATCAGACCATGTTCAACCCAATTCTTGGCCAAGACCATATGGTGGCCCTGCTAAAGTTACTAGTTATATTCGTCACGGCTCTGCAGCAGAAAACAAACCACAATTGCATCCTGTAGATCATGAAATGTCTCCTGTATATGCTGAAGGTGTACGTTTGCCAGTGCTTAGAGAAAGTCACTATGTACCATATGAAAAAACTGTTTATGATTATGCCCATGTAGTTCCAACTTATATTTCTGCTGAACCAATAGATGTTAAAGTACATGGTTATGGACCATCACCTATTCATGCAAGACCCCAAACCCATGCACATATACCCTCTTATGTTCCACCCAAGCCTTCAGCTTTTGGTGTATCACAGGTATATGCTCATCCATATATCAATGATCCACATCCTTATCATGCTAATAAAGATCCTGTAGCTCAGTATGCTGCATTCAGTAAAGTGCCAGTAAGAGAATATGCTGAAAAAACTAGTTCAGACAGCAAAGCACCTTTGGACATTTCTGGATATTAGAGGTATTATGTTTATCCTTATAAAGGTTACTGTGGCAGATGGTATAATGATCTATCTATTGTTTATGTCGACTTTTACTGTTCCTGTAGCATGTGGTCACCATTACAATTTTCGTGGAAATCACTTTGTGCATTATGTTAATCCATGTTCAAAACACTTTTGTTTATTATAGTGTAATAAATTTGTTTTTGGATTAATATATAATAGGAATGGAATATGATAACACAAAAAGCAATCAAAACCAATTTCATAATACATGGTAGTTTATCCCACTATATGAAGTATAATGTATTAGTAAAAAATGAGATAGTGTAAAATCATAATGAAATCTTTAATGTCATCCATTTAAGAACACTATACATGGAAAGAGGATGAATTCTAACATATATACATTAATGTAACTTACATTCTGCTATATAATCTTTCAAAATGGGAATATTTGATCAGTGCAGTATGTACAATATACAATGGATTCATCCAGATAACCTGCAGAAAGTAGGGCAATATTATCACAAATACTGCAATTTACTTAGACAAATACTGCAGTGCAGTATATGATAAAATTAATAATACCTACAATGGAAGCTCCTCAAAAGAAATTCATAAAAAATTAAATTGTACCAACTACCTAGCATTCATCATGTAATTAACAGTTTGCTTTTTAAGATTACTTTTTCTATATGCAGTACAAATATATGGATATAATACAATACATTTATTTCTTGCATTATGAAGTGTAAGAAATAACTAAACACCTATGTAAAGTTTTATTTCGTCTTTATTTACACAAACTTTTTTCAAAAAAAAATGTTTAATTGATGAAGAAATGTTTAATTGCAGAAGACAACAAATTATGACAGTTATTTTATATTAAATATTAAACTGTTGTTTTTAATATTTAAAAACTAAAAACCAAGTGAATATAAGGAAATGATCTTTATACACCCTTTTTTGGTATGACTAAATATTATATTCTTTAAATAGTGTTCTGTGGTTCTGTCCACATGTTACATATGATTATCTATAAGGTACAAATGCTTAACATTATATGCATTTAAGAGAACAGATATGAATGTACTACCAGAAGTTTTCATTGCAGTCTTTAGAAATTAAAATTTGAAGGTGAAATGTGATTTCTTCATTAAGAATATGCACCTTATGTTTTCAATATTTTTTGATAAATTTCCTCTTTTTCTTGGTTTTATAAGTATGCATGAAATATCCAAAAATCATTTTTTTTAAAGCTTCTAATATCTTGCAAACCTGTGTAATTACTTCTATAGTCATGTTATATATTTTGATTCTTTTATCATTCTTATCCTTCAGAGATCAAAATTCACAACCTATCTCAAAACTATTACTGTGATGAACAAACAAATAAACAAAAAATCAAGCAGTCTGATAAACATATTCATATCTAAGATTTTCTTTTATTATTATTCATTCTTTCTAGATAAATTATTTTCATTATTTGTGATTTCAGTATTATTAATAGAAATATACATTACACTGTTCATTCTGTGGAAAAGCCATTCCTTTACATATCCTTAATGCCACGTCATAACCACACTTTAAGAGCATAAATAACCAGAATTATTTTTGCATAATTTAATCATTTAGTAAACAAGACAATGTAAATCAATATTTTTCAGAGTGTAATCTGTGATGCTATTTCAAGCATTCCACAGATATCAAAATGCAAGTCTAATTGGGTATGTTTAGTTTAACTTTTTTATTTTAATTTTCAATTCCAAATTCTGTTTTTGCAGAATTATTGGCATATGGCCTTTTCATAGTGTATGAGACTAAAGCTTTCCTATCATTTGAATGATATTAATATTATATATTATGATTATAGGGGTGCTTAAGGGTCAAAGCTGTATAACTGCTCCACATAGCCTTTAAAGGAATGCGGAAAACCGATCAGGATTTCTGACCTAATGTCCAATTCTCACCTTCTCGTGGTGCACCCTGTTGGATATATACCTGGATACTGAATGAATGAGGATGGGCTGGCAGCTTGAGATTTAGCTGACCAAATTGTATTCTTATTGGCTTAAACCAAAATACAAAATGATGGTACAACATGACAAAATTTCATGCCGGCTGGGGCTTCGCCCAGTTAAACAAGGCTCCCGTTGTTTTTGCCAGGGAACCAGGGCTAACAGCGAAAAGTCAGCTACTGGAACAAATCTGAAAACACACCCCCAACTCAACATCACCAGAGTTAAAGATCGGTACTATCAACATAAGAAGCCTGAATGGAAAAGAAATGGAGCTAGTTGAGGAATTAGATAAGTACCAGATCGACATAATAGGGGTGACTGAAACTAAAAAGACAAAAACTGGTGAGATCTTTTTAAGATACTTTTTGAAATTCAGGCAATGACAATCAAGGAAAAGAAGGAGTAGCCATAGTATTCAACACTAAATATGAGGCTAATCTTCTTGAATAGCAGGCAATCTCAAGTAGAGTGATGTGGGCAAATATCAGATTGGGGAACTGGACAATGAGACTTATTTGTGCCTATGGTCCCACAGAAGGTTCTACTAAAGTAGAAGTGGATGAATTTTTTTGAGTCTTTAAAGAAAGCAACTGACACAATGAAAAAGCAAAAGTTGGTCCTTATTGGAGATCTAAATACCAGAGTAGGAAATGATTATCAGACATACAAAAATATTTTGGGAAAATTTGGAGAAAAGAACAAAGCTAATAATAATGGCAAATACCTGTTGGATTTCTTCTCAGGACATGGACTGGTTATTACTAACACCATATTCCAACATAAAAATGTGCAAAAATTCACATGGAGAGAAGAGGCAAGGAATACGAAAAGTCTCATTGACTATGTTATTGTTGATAGTGATGTTTTCTCCCTGGTGCAGGACACCAGAGTGTACAGAAGATTTGAAATTGGAAGTGATCACTATTTAGTTTTAAGCAGGTTAAAATTGAATTTCATATTGAAAAGAATGATATGTAAGAAAGTTTTAAAGCGAATAAAAGTTGAGCAGCTTTCAGATGTGAACTGTAGACTAAAATACACAAAGATTATTGAAGAAAAAATGAAAGAGTTTGAGAACAGGAATTAAACCTTGGAGATTCAGTGGCAAGCCTTGAAGAAAGCCCTGATTGATTCAGCTAGAGAGGCATGTGGTGAAGTTGTCTGCAAGGATAGAAAAATCAGAACTCCATGGTAGACACAAGAAGTTAAAGAGGCAGTGAAGGAAAAGAAGAAAGCATATCAAAAGTTCCTGTCAAATAAGTCAGCTTGTGCTCTTAGAGAATATAGAGACAAATGCAAGAATGCTAAACAGTGTGTAAAACTAGCTAAACAAAAGTCATGGGAGGACTTTGGCAAGAATATAGAAAATAAATATCAAGAAGGTGGCAAAATATTCTGGAGGGTGTTGAAGAAGCTTAGGAATGGAGTGCTGTAAAAGGGGTTAGAGATGATAAAGGTGACATGAAAACGGGAGAAAAAGATGAAGTATGGAGTAATTACTTTGAAAAAAAAAAACACTGACCAGGCATGCAGTCAGGAACACATATCCATACTTGAAGTAGAAAAAGCCATAAAAGGCTTGAAATGTGGAAAGGCAGCAGGAGTAGATGATATTCGTCCGGAAATGCTGAAGTATGGTGGTATAAAAGTCTTACAGTGGTTGCACTGCATATTTCAGAAGGCCTGGACAGAGGGACAAATTCCTGATGATTGGAGTTGAGCTCTCATAGTACCCACATATAAAAAGGAAAATAAAACTGAATGTGAGAATTACAGAGGTATTTCCCTACTGAGTGTTCCTGGTAAGATTTATGCAAGTATACTTGAGAAACGGTTGAGAAGAATTGTGAAAGAAAAGCTTGGCGAAGAACAAGCTGGATTCAGGCCAAATAGAGGCTGTCAGGATCAGATCTTCACTTTACAACAAATAGTCGAGAAAGCATGGGAATATAACAAAGATCTGTATTTAAGTTTTGTTGATTTGGAAAAGGCATATGACAAGGTGCCAAGAGAGAAGCTATTCAATACACTGCAGTTATATGGTGTCAATGGGGCATTATATTAAGCAATACTTAGTCTTTATTTGAGTTGTAAGTCAGCAGTTAGAATTGAAGGAAGTACAGGAAGATGGTTTAATGTTAAATCTGGTGTGAGACAAGGATGTACATTATCCCCTCTCTTATTCATTATCTATATGGATTAAACATGATATCAAAATTGGAGATGTTATTGACAGCTCTTTGCTTTATGTAGACAATGTTATACTTCTAAATAAATCTACTACAAGTATGCAAGATTCTCTGACTAAATTGAATAGCTGTTGTAATAGATATGGTACGAAGGTCAGCAATAAAAAGACAAAGACAATGAAAATAGGCAGAATCATTGAAAATGTCAACTGCGTTGTGAATGGAAAACCTGTGGAACAAGTTAAACATTTCAGCTAATTAGGCACGATTTTCAGTGAAGATGGTAAATTAAATATGGAAATAGACAACAAAATCAACAAAGCTGGTATGGTAGGAAGTCAATTGAATAAATTCATATGGAATAAGAGAGAAATTAGTCGGAACACTAAATTAGCTGTATACAAGACAGTGTTCAAACCAGTTTTAACTTATGGATCTGAGAGCTGGGTCAGAACACTTCACCAAAGACTAGAGACCGCAGATATGAGAGTCCTGAGAAAGATTAGAGCCATGAACAGATGGCATCAATGGCAATATCATATTAAAAATGAGGATATTAGAAAAGAATCTGACATTGTCAGCATCCAGGAATGTGTTAGCAAAGCTAATCTCAGGTGGTATGATCACTTAAACAGAATGGGCGAGGAAAGATTAGCAAAACAAGTGTTCTCTGCCAGGTTGGCAGGAAAACAACCCAGAGGAAGACCAAGATATAGGTGGATTGATACGGTACAATGTGCCTTAGATGACAGAAATATAAGATCTGATATTGTTGGAGTCTTGACAAGTAACAGACTGATTTGGAGGAAAACTGTAGATAGGAAGTTAGTAATGATGTAAATTTTTCATGGAGTGCTATCATATCCTGTATCCCCCCCCCTTAAGGGTACATGGCAGGAATTTGATGATGATATTATGATTACACTACATATATATATTTTGATTCTTGCCAAGGCTCAGTCAGCATCACTGAATTTTTTCACTATCAACACTTTCAGCTAGTTATGAATTTTTGATTACCTTTTGGCATTTGGAAATGTTTGTGCACATTTATCTAGGGACAAGTTCCAATTAAAAGAAAAAAAATCAGCATGACAGTTAACCACGCTACCGGCCAAGACGTCTATAGACATCACGTTTATCATGGATGCGAAGTGCATATTAAAATTGTAATACCATTGATATTACATTGAAATATATGATGGATACGAAGCATATGAGGATGCGTATTTGATCCATAAGGGCCAGTGAGGTGGTTAATATGAATACTTGGCTTACATACTTTTGTAGCAAAATCTTAAAAGATCTAGGTTCTGTGAGGAGGACTTTTTTTTTTGTCTTCTGAAGTGATTGGCAAACTAAAATGCTTTATATATCATAAAACAGAAAAACTTAAGTAGATAATTCAGAATAAGAATATCTCCCCACCAGTGCAGTAACAAGGGTATGAAGTGTCTGTGGCAAGTGTCTAACTTGCGTTCTCCCCCAACCCAAAAATGATAAAAATTTTGAAAAATTTAAATGTAACAAGTTAAATTTTACTAAATGCAATATGTTAAATACTTATATTAACCTAATCAAAATGAGTTGCAGAATTTGTGTCTAAAGCGGTGTATTGCCGAAATTTAAAAATACAATATAAAATAGCGGACTTTTATATCTAATTATTTATTTTTTACGTTTTACATCCCAAGCCTAGTTGCGGCAGTGGCGGGTGTTTCTTTCTCCACGCCCTTGTTACGGCACTTCTTTAGTGTTCTAAATGCTATTTGTTACTCTTTAATGTTTGATACTAGTTGCTGAATTATGCATGTTCTTGAATGGTTTCCCCTCCAACTAGAAAAATATTCAAGACAGTTAATATGCATTAATATATCAGAGATAGACGCTATTGAAAACCTGAAATATGGAAAGGTGGATGAAACAGATGCTATTCAACATGAAATACTTAAATACTGAAAAATTAAAAATAAAATATTTGATATAGATTGGTGGAATCCTAGATGACTGAAGTTGAGCTCTTATTGTACCATTTACAAAATGGAAATAAAATTAAATATAAGAATTATTGGTTATTGGGCAATCTTTCTAATAAGTTTTTTAATAGGTTACAGAGAAGAAATAAAATTAAGTTGCAAATCAGCAGTTGGAACAGAAGTAATGTGAAATCTCCCTATCGTTTATGTAAACAAACCAATTTTTTCATGACAAGCAGGAATAAAAATAGCATATGCAAAGA
This sequence comes from Typopeltis vanoorti, assembly GCF_054136105.1. Classification (NCBI taxonomy): domain Eukaryota; kingdom Metazoa; phylum Arthropoda; class Arachnida; order Uropygi; family Thelyphonidae; genus Typopeltis; species Typopeltis vanoorti. The sequence goes on along the minus strand of NC_143563.1, from coordinate 91,802,407 downwards.
GTAACAACTTACATTATAAAAAATATATTTATTTTGATGGCTCTCTGAACGATACTGGCAAATTGTGTGTAATGGAACTTTGTCTCAGAAAAGGGTGGTGACCAGTGGTGTGCCTCAAGGTTCTGTTCTTAGGCACCTATTGTTTAACTTATTTGTTAAAGATATTTCATGTGGATTGAATGGGTATCTTCAAATGTTTGTCAATGATGCAAAATTAGGTAGAATTATCAGTAGTGCTGATGTTAATTCTCTAAAGGACGATTTAAATAGACTTTTAATTGGACAAATGAGTAGGGTTTCAGTTTTAATATTAATAAATGCAAGATGGCTTTTGGGATACAGAGATATAAGGCTACATACTGTATTGGTGGAGCTGTACTTCAGGAAGTGGATGAGATTCTGGATTGGAGTGATGGTAGACAGTGGACTGAAGTTCCGAGGTCACATCACACGTATTGCAAAGACTGCACTTTGTATTGCTGTTATGATAAAATGTACATTGACATGTAGGGATAAGGAGATGGTAGTACCTCTATATAAGGCATTGGTCAAAACACATATTGACTCTTGTGCTCAGATTTGGTCACCTGTTTTTCATTGTGATGTGAAAACACTGGAGAGGGTCCAAAGATGAATAACCAAAGTGATATCAGGTGTCCGGAGTGTTGGTTATGAGGAGTGTTTGAGAGAATGTGGATTACAGAGGTTGGTGGATAATAGGCTTAAGGCTATTGGCTTAACAATGCCACAAAATCCTGAGTCTTCACTAATGCAAACATTCTGTTTCACTTCATTGTGAAGTGAGATTCAACTATTTTCAGTATTATTTCCTGAACTGTATACTGTTATATGCCATATTTATATAAAATCATCTAATAGGTTTTCTTACTCTTTGAGAGAAGCTTAAATTGATAACAATTAAATCAATCGTCTCCCCTTGTTCCAATGAACATCAAAAAATAGGAACTAAATACAAAAAAAAAAAAATTTATATTAATCAACCCTAGAAGTTGTATGAGTGTGATATGGGAGTGAGGATTAGTTTTTTTCTTGGAAAGTAGTGAATGAGTGGAATGGAGTGCCTGGGGAAGTTCTGTGTCATTCTGTAATGAGTCTCCTGACTCTGTGGAGATGCTTATAATAATCAGCAGAAGAATTTCATCATCATGAAATTGAACAAAAGATAAAAGATACAGGGCCAAGATGGCAAAGATTACTACAAGAAGTTTTTCTTGTTGCTGTGGGACTACACTACCTTCTATGAGTGTGAGACATTTCCCTGTTGGGATGCTGATTTTAAGAAGAAACCACCTTTCTATCCTTTGTACTCAAAGCAGTAATAAAAAGAAATAAAGCATACAAAGAATTTACTGCAGGACCAACTAGGATTAAAGGAGGAAAATATAAAGAACTGAGACAAGAGGCAGATAAAATCTGTTGAAAGAAGAAAAAGACAAGCCCTTAATGAAATGACAAGCACAATAGAACAAGAAATGAAGAACAAAGGTTCACAGAAAATTCTTTGCAGGAACAATTCTTCACAAGAAAATTGGAATAATATTGTAATGATATGCATATATGTATGAAAAATGAATGCAAAACAAGACATATTTTAGTAAATATATATATATATATATATATATTTTTTTTTTTTTTTTTTTCCTGCATTATTTAAGTGATTTTATTTAACTTCTTTTATATTTTTATTTTGTATAAAGTAAAATTAATGTTTTGTATTTTACTGATTGGAGAGTTCCCTAATTGCTGTTTATTTCTTAAAATATTAAAATATTTTCTTACTCAGTTATTACACTCTACATGGGATATTAATCTTTTACAGTGTGATGGAGCGGTTAGAGAGCAAGATCACCAAATTTAAAAATGTTTATTTTTGTAACTTCACTATTTTTCTATGCACTTAAGACACTCATCCAGATGCGAATTTTTTTTAATGAACTAATTCAAAAAAAAAAAAAAAAAGATGAGGTGCTTTCAATTATAGGATCCCCTTGTATCTTTTCCTGCATAGTAAAGAGATTTCAAAGGCTATTAATGTTTTACAGGGATAGTGTAAGATTGTATGCACTCCTAAGTAATCATATTAAAGGAAGTGACAGTGAAATTACATAAATCCTTTCATGGTGTAAATTAGCTCAAGGCAAAATTCCCATCTGTGACTTAACCCCTAATTTTCACCTTATTTCCCAATACTAGTATTTTATGAAATGGAGAAATTTTAAAATTGATATCCCATCCATACAGTCTGTAGTATCTAAGCAAGAAAAAATTAGAAATAAATAAACAGGATTTAGGGAATTATGCAAAATATTAGTGTTCAAACCAGTTTTAACTTATGGATCTGAGAGCTGGGTCAGAAGTAAAACACTTGACCAAAGACTAGAGACCGCAGATATGAGAGTCCTGAGAAAGATTAGAGGCGTGAACAGATGGCATCAATGGCAATATCATATTAAAAATGAGGATATTAGGAAAGAACTTGGCATTGTCAGCATCCAGGAATGTGTTAGCAGAGCTAATCTCAGGTGGTATGGTCACTTAAACAGAATGGGCGAGGAAAGATTAGCAAAACAAGTGTTCTCTGCCAGGTTGGCAGGAAAACGACCCAGAGGAAGACCAAGATATAGGTGGATTGATACGGTACAAAGTGCCTTAGACGATAGAAATATAAGATCTGATAATGTTGGAGTGTTGACAAGTAACAGACTGATTTGGAGGAAAATTGTAGATAGGAAGTTAGTAATGATGTAATTTTTTCATGTAGTACTGTCATATCCTGTACACCCCTTGAGGGTACATGGCAGGAATTTGATGATGATGATGATGCAAAATATTAATTTTTTTATACACTTAATAAAAATATAAAAAGTTAAATAAAGTAAAAAAGTTAAATAAAGTAAAAAAGTTAAATAAAGTACTACTCATGGGTATGCTAATCACCTTTTTTAGGCTTTCCCACCATAGTTCATTTGTCATAGCCTCAAATGAACTGCCCTCTGCACACCTGTCTTGATGCACTTCTCTTTTGGCAACTTTTCATCTATTCAATAGCAAAACCCCTCTCCCTATTTCTGTCCTTGAAAATACAGTATCCCTTATATTCTATCCCTATATCATTCTTAGTTAACCAAATCTCATTAATTCCTATAATTTTTGGCTGCATTGTAGTAACTAATACCAAAATTTCTTACACTTATTCTGAATACTTTTGGCATTAGTATATACAAACTGCAATAGTCCCCTTCCTTCCATAACCTTCCTGTGTGAATTAGCCCACTCTGCATGCAATTTATTTTCTTGCAATTATTGACCTTAGTACTATTAAACAGCTGACTATCACTTGCCTTCTGAGCAAATCCCATTTCCTAACCATGCACCCAATCCATTTAATAGCAAACCATCACTCTTAAAAAATTCAGAAAGTCTTTCTTATCTAATCGCTATGAGTTTCACCAACAAAACCATGAATTACATGGATTCTCCTTCATTCTCTTAAGGTTAACCATATTACCATTTATTTTAAAAGCATATCTGAATGTATTTTAGGTCTACTGGTCTGTAAGTGACAATTCATCCTCTCTGGAAGATTTTTTTCTTTTTTAGGTTTGGCAAAGAACAGACTTTCTGAATTGGTCTTCCCTGGGGTTTATCAGATCCTGTTACTGATCCCATATTTGCTAGTTTGGGAGATGTGCAGCTGTTTGTCATGGGGAATGTCAAGTATATGAACTGGAATAATCTGGCCTTGCAGAACAAGCATCACCTCTACATGGAAAGTTCTTCAAAAAAAACAAAACAAAAAAACTCAAGCTCTATGTAACAGCAATTTCTTCATAAAACAATTATTTTTATACCTCTGATGGGTTATGTTTATCCCCTTTATAGAAATTAGTGGTTCATAACACTGCTCAACTCAATTAACAGAAGTCTATTCCCCGCATCACAAGTCAGGACTTAGTACAATCAAATCTTACTCCTTTATACAAGCTCACCATTTTACTTTCGGATTTGCACTTTGCTTGTGTTTGCTTGCACCTGTATTCCAGTTCATTCATAAATAATATACTGTTGATAATACTTTTCAGAAAATTCTATAATGAATAATTTTTTATCATACAAGTTATTTGCTGTTAGCAATAGTTTATTTGGGTATAAATAGGGTATAAAATGCACAAAGAAATATACACACAACAACTCATGTAGATAGTCTATTAAATGAAAGTGAGCCAAGCTGCTCGTTTCAGTTGTATCAGCTTCATCTCAAAAATAATTTTACTTACATAAAAACATTAAAGACTATGCAATGCTGATAACCTTTGTAAAACCAAATGGCAATAGGAAGAAATGAAGAACTTTACTTAGAAGTGGAAGGAAATAAACTGGAACAGGTTAAAATATTCAATGACTTATGCACATTAATGTAAAGAGGCTAAATTATGAAGAAAATGTTGAACATAGAATAAATCTAGTATGATTTACTATGACAAAACTTACAAATATATGGAAAAATACACATTTTTTCCAAACTTCAATGGTACTACAACACCTTTATCCCCTATGAAAAAGATGCTTATTAACTGTTTTTATTTCACTGGATTTTAAACCAGCATCTTCAGAGCAAACAATGTTATAATTTATGTGTAACAATGAGTAAGTCAGATTATTCAAACTGTAACAGGCAAAAGAAAATCTTAATGTGGTGCCCTCTAATGTTGTAAAAAAGAATTATCACATTTGTATAGGAGTTGATCTCAGTTAATAACAGTCTCCCAAATTTTTGGCAAATTAATGCAGTCATACTTGTTAAGGTTAGGAGAATGCTTCATAGCCAGTGCTGACTAAAAATAAGCTTTCTGATCTGTAACAATTTCTATGTAGCACATTAGTTTTATAGAAGGGATGTCCAAAGCATGGTCTGTTAGTCCAGACCTGCCATAATAGTAGTAGCAATAACAGACACTCTTGATTTAATAAATTCTAATTTTCCTCCTGACATCTTTGATTCATTCAAATTTACTGTGTAAGCAGATTAACTTTACTTGGCAACGAAAAATTTACAAACAAATTAATGGTACTGCCATGAGTTACCCCTTTCTCCCTCCTGTCTAGCTAATTTGTATATGAAACACTTTGAGAACAAAATACCACAGCTACTTACAAATCCTTAGTGTGGTTACACTTTACTGATGTTTTTGCCATTTGGCCTCATGAACAAGTCACTTTGGTTTCTTCTGTAACTTATCTCAACAGCCAACACTCCAAAATTCACTTCACAGTAGAAATAGAATCAACTGTTGGCCTTTTTTTTTTGACATGTTAGTTACTCACCTTTTAGATGGTGTGCACTATCTTTTTCCGTTTATAGAATGCCAACACACACTGGAAGATATCTAAATAAACAATCACATCATCATCCAAGCTCAACTGGATGGAATTCTAAACACTTACACAGCTAAGGCAATCTGTTCTAATGATGTAGCTCTGGCCACAGAATTCAACTATCGTCACCATACTTTCTTGGCCAATGGCTACAGCTCCTACAAAATAGATAAAATACCACACTGTCCTACTTCCTGCTCCCCAAACACACAAGAACAAAACCACTATTACTATTCCATATATCCAAGATACATTAGAAAAGACAGCCAAAGTACTATTAAAATATAACTTCACATCACATTCAAACATGTTAATTAGCAACTTTGATCTGCACTCCTAAGGACAAACTCAAACTCCACCTTCTAGCATATCCTGGAGTGTACTGAAGTTCCCTGTGAATGGAAAGACATGAAGATCTGTTACCATCCGCCATGAAGAACATAAAAAATACATTCGCTGCCATTATTCTGGCAGACCACGCTGTTTTTTACACTTCACACACAGGATTAAATGGAAGAAACTGAAGTGCTATACAGAAGTTGTTATAGATCAGAAAGATTATTTTTAGAGTCAGCAATGGCTATGAAGCATTCTTCTAACCTAAACATGTATGGCCACATTAACCTGCCAAAACTTTGGGAGACTGTTATGCTAATATAAACCCTACACCACTATAATACTTTTTTTTTTACAACATTAAACTGTAACATGTTCGCTCTGAAGATACTGGTTTGAAATTCAGTGAAGTGTATACATTAATGATGATATTCAGTCTGTTTTGTCCACACTGCAGGGTGAAGGCTTCTTCCATTGTGGGAGGATTGGATCTACTTCTCCCATGGCAATCCATTCCATAATGGGAAAGTGCATATATATATATATATATATATATATTTATTTGTACAAGTGAATGTACGAAGATGAAAGACAATCACAAAAATTACAGTTCACTGGTACTCCTCACATTTCTATATGGTGCAGGGACTTGGGTTATCAAACAGAAGGAAGAACAGAGACTGACAGACTTTGAACACAAGTGTTTAAGAAAAATAAAACATCAGACTGAAATAAAAACTAATCAGAAGATCAGAGAAGAATAACACTACCATCTTTTTTTTTTTTTTTTGTGTGTGTGTGTGTTGTTTTCTTTGGATAGCATCTTTCAATAATAACAAGAATAAGAGAAAATCAGTTACAGTAGTATGAATATGTGTACAGAATGCCTACTAAAAGGTTTCCTCAAATTCACCAAAATGGAAGAGCAGAGGGAAAGAAACTGCCAGGAAGACCTAGAAGGAAATGAATACAAAATATCAAGAGTATAAGTGGTCATAATTCTAACAGAAATTTAAATAACTTGGCTGCTGATAGATTGGACTGGAAAGTTATTGTTCTTGGTAGCATTAACCAACCTTAGGCTGATGATTGCAAAAATAGTTTTCTTAGTCTTCTTCTGAGTCTAGTGGTTGGTCTGAAGAGAGCAAGAGTACTGAACATAGGTGACAGTGAATGTGTCTAAGTTGGCATCCCAACTATCTCGTCCAAATATTCTGAACTGTTTATATTAGAGATCTTTGCTGGTTTTCTTCAAGAATAACATATTACAAATGTGATCTTGACATGTAATATCCTAATACTGATTGATTGAGGGCAACCTTTTTCCAAAGCTATTCAATATATTAATTGCATACTCAGTAGTGATGCTCCATGGTTGGAAATAATATGTAAATATTGCTTGACTGGTGGTTTTGCACATATGAATTTTGATGTTTATGGGGATGAGTTTGGATTTCCAGATATAAATTAGGCAATTATGGAATTGAAGAGCTTTCTTTTTCATGTCAAAGTATTAATATAAGAACCAATATAATCTTAATATTAGTTTCCTTCTTTTTTTTTTTGACTAAAGCTTTATTGCTGTTGACTGCCAACCAATCAATGCTGCATTTTTACACAGATTAACTCAGTGGCTCTAAACAGTCTGCAAGAGTCGATTTGCACATCACCTGTAAAGCAGAGATTTCTTAAGTGGGTCTGGCCTGTTGAATCTTCAAGAATTATTCCATATCCATTTCCCATAAGGATTATTATTATTGTTATTACGGGCAACTCCGGGGAGTCCTTAGACTCATTGAGGGAGGCCTTAAACATCATGTCCACACAACTATACGACATTCTCACAGTATCTATCATACCTTGAACTCACTCACCGTCATAGCACCCACAACAGACTCTGGCAGCTTATTCCACTCATTTACCACTCTAAAAGTAAAGAACCCAGCTCTAACACCCCTGCTAACCACACTCTTACCCAGCTTCCACAGGTGTCTCCCTAGTTCTCCCTCCAGTCCTGATCTCAAAAATATCCTCTGAATTAATCTTATAGAAACCCTTTAGCAATTTGAATGTCTCAATCATATCTCCCCTTTTCCGCCTAACAACCAATTTCTACAACCCACAAATCTTCAACCTGTTCTCATAAGGTTCATGCCATAGACCTGCTATCATCTTGGTCACTCACCTCTGGATCCTCTCCACCTCCTCCCCATCAAGAAGGAACCTAGGTGACCAAATCTGAGCACAGTAGTCGAGATGAGGTCTTATTAAGGCTCAGTACAGAGGTACGATAACTTGCTTGTCTCTGCTCGTCAAGGTATTTTTCAACAACAAAGTGAGTTGATGAGTGAGTAAGTGAGTTTGATTTCGCTACTTTGCTTACTTTTGTATGAAATATAGTCAAAAGTAATAAGAAAAAGATAAGGCACCAGAGAGTATCCCTGATGTATTTAACACTACTTAAGTAAATTAGAATTAAATATGCCAAACTAGGGGGATATTAGTTCTTTATTTATCCTACTGGAGGTTCACAATTGGAGGGTATGTCCCATATTGAGGGCATATCAGTGTTGCAGAGTAAGAGAACCTGTAGTTAAAAAAACATTTATTCTAATTTCATATTTGGAAATTGAGGGGGAGAGAGAGAGAGAGAATAATTCTATCTGTGTTGTTCTTTTCTACAATGACCTGCACTATAAATACTCCACACTGGATTAATGAATAATAACTGTCATGATGGAGTTAAACTGTTTAATTACATATGCAAAAAATATTACTGAAAACAACAATGGGACTCCCCTATGATGGCATTCCTCTTTACTGACCATGGGTGTTGGGCGCTGCTTGAGCAAAACAAGAACATTCCTCCCAATTTCTGATGAATCTAGCAAACAGATCTTTTCGGGTTCCTGTTTTGTGTAATAAGATGATTTTTTTGCCAATTTACTTGGTGAACAGTTTAAAGAACACAGTCCACTACATGGTTTGCTATATTCATTTTTTTTTTTTCCTTTGGATAGCAGAACATCCCATATGGCCAGAGTAGGCTAGTTTATAGCTGCATGAAATTTTTTAGCTAGAGTAGGAGAGCATGCGTGATTAATCTGTTGATCTTTGGAGAAGCAATAAATAAATAAATAAATAATATGCTAGATACCTCATTGGTATATTTTTTAATGTGATATTCACCCAGGAAAGGTTATAAATTTATAGTACAGTAGTAGCATAGGTGAGCTAAGGAGTTTTCTATTTTTTAAATTAATCTTATGTAAAAAATTAAATAAAAATACAAAAAATATGCATATATAACTGGGAACCCTCCTCTAGACACCGAACATGAAACTTTTCAAGCCACTTCAGGCCTCCAAGTAAGTGGTATGATAGAATTTCCTGCCTAAAAACAATCACAAACATCCATATCCACTGCAGGATTTTGACCTACAGACTGTTGGAGAGCAGATATACATCAGATTTAGGGTGTGGTTTCTCCATAAGTTTGAAGGTTTCTTTGTAATTTTCTGAGAGTTCTTTTACATGGTACTGATAATAGCACTACTAGTCTCTATTTATTTTAGAATACAGGGTATATAATGCTTTTGATTTGCATGGGCTACAACAATGTGAATAAATGATTTTTCCAAGATTTAGCATTCCTTCATTGGAAATGGATCTTACTCATTAAGTGAGTTATAAGAACTGCATAATTGTTGAGGAGTGAAGCAAGAAAGGTGGTGTATACATCTGTCAGTATGAATGGGTTTTCTGTAGACTGAATAAGTTTTCCTTCAGGGTCTCTATTAACTAACATCTCTACAAATGATAAACTGTAGTTATCTGGGCTACTTGTATAGAGGCAAATGACTTCACATCAATTGCCCTTCCCATAATGCATAGCATCATATATATCCATAAAGATATGTGTCTTACATTATGGCATACTAAGGCAATTGATATGAGGTCATTAGCCTCTATATATTAGTAGCCCAGTCGTGAAGTTACTTCATGCAAAAACTTTGCTTACATTAGATAAAGGATGAAACCAAGAATATAATTTCTTGGCATCTTTAATTTATAGTATAACCAAGTGAAACCAAGTGAAAAAACAACTAGCTCTAATCCAGAGTATTTTAGTAATAAGGTGTGACACCTTTTGACTACTTGTACATGGGAAATATATGATTTCTGCATTACTTCAATTTTGATATCTCTTCTGGATCTGGCTACCACTGTTAAGACCTCAATAAAGGTCAAAACTGGTCTGGGTGGTGGCTTTTCCCATAATGCATAGCATTATAAATGTCTGTAAGGATATGTGCTTGCATTATGGGATCTTGCATCATAAGGCAATTGATGTGAAGTCATTAGCTTCTATATAATGCAGCCCAGTCGTGAAGTTACTTCATGTGCAAACTTTGTTTGCTTACACTTGGATAAAGGATGAAACCAAGAATATAATTTCTTGGCATCATAAATTTATAGTATAACCAACTGAAAAAACTTTCAACATATAGTAAAGCTAATTTTCAAGTGACTCATTATTTAGGTGTATATATATGTGTGTATATATATATATACACACACCTAAATCAACCTCCGTACATATATATACATATATATTTTAAAAGAATTGAATGACTAGAACTGAGATTTAAGTAAAAAGGTTTTAATATTAAAACACTACTAGTTTCGGCTTGTAACAGCCTTCATCAGGTGACATTATAAAAGAAAGAAAAAAGAAAAAACACTAAAACACTGAAGCTTAAATAAACTATGAACAACATAGAGAGTCTCTATATATAATTGACATTAAAACATCGTGGTTGTATTTAAAGCTGTTCTTTCGTTTGTTGTATTGTTGGGAAAGTATGTGCTAGTTAGCATCTCGTGAACGCCAGTACCTGATTACAGCTGAATAACTATCTGGGAGGTTGTAGCTCAAGTTATTATTTAGATGAACAGGATTGAAGATGATTTCCCTAGATTCTATGATATTTCTCTCTAGTTCATCATTACAACAGAATATATATATATATATATATATATACACCTCAAAACAACTAGGGGATATTCTAAATAAGTTTTCCTTCAAGGTCTCTATTAACTAACATCTCTACAAATGATTTCATGCTAAAATGTATAATTTGTTACATTTGTATTTAATTTGATAATTAATGAGATATTAAACAATATCTCATCAATTACACCCTATTCATAAGTAAGAAATATTTATTCATGTATAGAGTACCCACCCAATAGTTATAATTATTTGCAGAAATTTATAATTATCCGACAAAAACTAAAATATCCTTTAATTGTTTTGAGCAGATAACCAGCATGCTTGGGTGGAAAAATTTCTGCTCTCTCTCTTTCATTAAGTATTTGGCTTTTGTTATAAACTCAACTCACGCTACCCACTTTTCATTCATAACCACCATTTCACAATCTCTCCTTTCTTACTGTCCCACTCCAATAAGCATCTATGATAGCAATATGCTATTATAGATGCATATTGGAGACCTAAAGTGGCTTGAAAATGTTTGATGTTTGGTCTAGAGCATGGTTCCTGGACTATATAAAAAAAATACATATATGTAAAATTGAATGAAAAAAGAGAAAAAGATCCATAGTCCACTCATAGTACCAACCTATTATAGGTTAGCAAATAACCTTTTATGGGTGGGAGCCACATAAAAAGGAACTTGTGTGTGTGTATACTATTTGACAAATTAAAGTCAAAATTTCAAGATGCCAATCAAGCAGAGTATTTTTAAAAATTTACATGACTGAATTCTGAAAAATATTTCTGTGAAGTGGCAAAATTTCACTTTGCTTCCAGTTCAGAGGATTCAATTTTCTTTACACATAACACAAAAATTAGAAAATGATTAAACAATTATATGACTATTCCTTTGAAGTAATTTTCAGTGAGACGAATAAGAGTTAAACTTTAGGGATGTATGTATTACAATAATAATTTTTCAATTGCTAGAAAATTTTTTGCTGTAAAGTGAAATCTTCAGTAATACTATAGAAGCATTTAACAAGATGCTGCACTGGTTTAGCACTGTCACCAACATTTTTTAAAAAATATATTTTATGAATAGACTATTAAATGTGTCTGATTTTAAATTTACCCAGCAAATCAGCTGGATGTGGGTTCAAATCCTACCATAGCATGGATGTTTGTGAATGTGTTTAGGGAGCAGAAAAATTATCATATCAGAACTAAAGAGGCTTGAATAAGTTCTTTGTTTAGTCTCTAGAAAGGTTTTTCAGAGTACCTAACCCAGACACATACAACTTTTTATTGACAATGCATATAAAAATTAATCAGCATAATCAAAATTACCTAAATTAAAAATGCAATAAAAATACCATTTATTCAGTACCACCATAATTGTAGCAAGGTCTCCTCTAAGACTAATTAATAATATGCAAATTTATTTTCCATTCTTTGTCCTTAAGTACGCTGTACATGTGTGTGTACATAAACACATACATCATCATACTTTGTTATATGTATATATATGTAAAGACATAATTTAATGCATAATTCAATTTTAGATGCAATATTCAGCTTTAACAGTGCATGCTAACAGTAACAGCAAACATTTATTTTGACTTCTGTCTACACAGTTTATCCATTACTATTTCAACCACATTCAGGAACATCATTACATTACAAGTGCATTCTTTAATACTGTGTTGTATGTCAACATGACATTAAATTAAAGCTTTAAACTAATGGGCATATTGATATCACTTACCACGATACTGATGTTTGTATCTAAGTTTGGAGAAGGAATTTCAAACTTTTTGTCTCACAACATATATCTACAGCCAAACAAAAACTACTAAATGATTTTACATATCTGTTTCACTTGTCACACATCTTTGCAGTTCAATTCACAATTTAGGTTCATTTATATACAGTTAACTGTCGCTTATTTGCTGATATAGATGTATACAGTCACAGTGCAGAAATATTTTTATAAGCTTTCTCCGAGAGAGAGAGAGAGAGAGATGGACAGTTTATACTGTTATTAGTATGAGATTCTTTAAACAGGAAAAAGATGCAATATACTATATTTTTTTAAGATTTTTAGTGTTTTACGAATTAATTTGCTAATATTAAAGAATTTGCAAGCCATATCTGAAATTTCTTAAATGTAATAGAAGTTTTATTGCTTTCAGGAAGATAAAAATAAATAATAAAAAAAACAAAAAAGGTAAACCTGTTTTGCAAATTTCAACTGAAAAAATTATTTATCCATTTAATAATAATTTTTTTTAAAATAAATGCTAACCAAAATAATGACA